>NW_027496480.1:107500-212857 GCF_021521415.1 Bidens hawaiensis
AAGTAGTTGTTATTTTTATTTTTATTATTAATTGAGATGATGATCAGCTAGTTAATCACTTCACGTTCATTAGCACTACTCATAATTCTCTCTAGTAATAGACACACACACTTAGCATTCATTGTATTACTGATCATAATCTCCACCATTGTAACTTCATTTTTTATTAATAAAGTGGTGATAGACGATTTGTCATCACCCAGGGTTTTTGTGCTGGCGATCCGACCAAGATCAAGGGCTTTTCCTCGCAACAAATTACTGTGTTCTTATCTTCATTCATTTCATAATTTCTATTATCATTCAAAGCACTAAACCTCACTTTACAAATTTGGTTACATTATCCTTGATTGATTTTTGACCAAAACAATTTGGCGCCCACTGTGGGGAAATTGGTGCTATAATCCAGATGATTTCCTATCAATTTTCAACCTTTTCTACCCATATCACTTTCATATGGCCTTTCAACAAACCTCTGCTTCAACCACCATGCCTTCTTCACTTTCTCTCTCTTCAAGAGCTTCACTGCCAATGCCTCATCCACTTGCAGGAGCACCAAAGACCACCGCTGCTGGAAACAAGACGCAAACTCCAGTCTTCCATAGCTCAAAGACCACTGCTGCTACTCCCGTGGTAAACTCTAACAATGATGTTTCTGCTATGTTTTCGCAGGTTTAAGCATATATGGAGCAGCAAAGCAATACTAATAAGAAGATCCTATATGAAATAGAGGATCTCAAGAAGACTAAGAGGCTAGTGGAGGATCAGACTCCCTTGATGCCTAAGTGCTGGATTTCACTACTCTAGGATATGTGGCTCATTTCGCTCAAGGATCATCTATCCTTCAACCAAGATCCTTGGGTCAGCAAACTCAAGGATCCTCGTTCCTCCAGCAGGGAGTATCTATCCTTCAACCAGGATCCATGGGTCAACAAGCTCCGGGATACTCGTTCCTCCAACAAGGATCATCTATCCTTCCGCAAGGATCCATGGGTCAGCAAACTCAAGGATCCTCGTTCATTCAGCAAGGATCATCCATCCTTCAACCAGGATCCATGGGTTAGAAAACTCAAGAATCCTCTTTCCTTCGACAAGGGTCATCTATCCTTCAGCCAGGATCCTCTGGGTTGTATCATCAAGGATCCTTCAACTTCCAACCTTAAGGATCCTTGGGACTTCAGCATCAAAGGTCTTCAGAGGTCCATGAAGGAGATATAATCCCCATGCAGACCATTGCCTCAAGTGGACCAACTACCATAGCAGATGCTTCTTATATTGGCTACTCTTTTGGGATGCCAACGTTCGGTCAACAAAGAGGTAACCCTTAGAATCATATATCCTTAGACACTAACCTTGGTTCCATGCATGATACATGTATCAATCAGGCCATGGATAAGAAACTGCAGAAGCTTAAGGATATGATATCCAGCATGCCAGGAGTGGTCCGACCAAATCCTGAAATACCAGAGGGAAGCCACAAGCTGTCTAGATTTGCTCCACCAATATGTGATGCTGAAATCCCAAAACGCTTTCAAACCCTCAATATGAAGGTGTATGATGGAACGGCCGATCCAGAAGAGCATGTGGCCCAGTATAGAGAAAGGATGGAGGTCAACCCCATTCCTAAAATAGTCAAGGAAGCATGTCTATGCAAGGCTACAAAGTCTTCCTCCCTATTCTGTTACTTCTTTTTCGCACTTAGTTAATTTATTCATTAGCCAATTTTCTTGCAGTAGGAAATTTGAAAAGTTAACTAGTGATTTATATATAGTTATCCAACTTCGTGATGAATCTTTAAGGGATTTTGTTACAAAGTTTGGCAGGGAAGCCCTGGAGATCCTTATCTTGATATGGCTACAACTATTGAGGCGTTCAAGATGGGGTTACGTAAGGGCTCCCTATTTTATGACGACCTTATGATGACCCCTTGCAGGACCTTAGATGAAGTCAGAAACAAGGCACTTAGGTTTATAAGGCTAGAGGATGATAAGAAGATCCAAGAACGGTTAGTAACTCCAACAAAACAAGATTCACATGACAAGAAACAAGGATCCTCATTCAAGAACAACAACTCCAAGCCTTATTCAAAATTCAGCAACCAAAATGTCCGGGAAGTTCAAGAAGAAGAAGAAGAAGATGATGATGATGATGATGATGAGGATTATCCAAGTATTTTCGAATATTGCTTCTCTGTTGATACTCATGGCTTAATTTGTGCCATGAAGGATCTTGGAGAAAAAGCAAGATGGCCTCAGAAAAATGAGAAAACAACATCCTTCAAGGATAAATCCAAATGGTGTGCATTCCATGAAGATTTTGGCCATATGATCGATGACTGCATCGGTCTAAGAAGAGAAATTAGGTATCTTCTAAGCAAGGGCCACTTCAAAGGGCTTCTAGGAAGAAAGAAGTCAAGGATCCAGGATCCTGAAGATGCCCCACAGAAAGCAGCTCCGCCCCACCTGATGCACAAGTCATCAAATTCATATCCGGTGGTTCAGATATATGTGGAACCTCTTTCTCCTCGGCCAAGAGACATGCTAAAGAAACTAAGCTGGAATACGGAGAGCGACCTATTATATCCACTACCTTAGCCACTAATAAGAGAATCTTCTTCAATGAGGAGGATAAAACGAGCATCCAGGATCCTCATCACGATGGTTTGATTATAACTCTATTTATTTTTAATCATTATATGCGCAGAATCCTAGTTGATGGAAGAAGTTCGGTCAACATCATTCAATATTATGTGCTCAGGAAGATGAATATCCTGGATTCAGAAATCGTTCCCCGATCATCTGTACTCGTTGGTTTCAGTGGTGAAACTAAGAAAACAATGGGGGACATCAGGCTTCCTATATACATTGAGGGAGTGAACTCTTACCAAAAATTTTGTGTTATAGATAATTTGTCTTGTTTCAATGTAATTCTTGGCAGGCCATGGCTACATGGAATGAAAGCCATAGCGTCTACTTATCACCAATGTATCAAACTACCAACTCCTTGGTGGATAGGGAGAATAGACGGCGACCAAGTGGAAGCTAAGAACTATTACTCCTCATCCATGAAGCCGGCAGCTAAGCAAACGGTAGCATAGCAACTACAACAACATCCTAGGAATGTGCTGGAGGCTCAAGAACAAGACCTTAAAGAAGTATCCTTGGACCTCAGGGATCCAGACGCAAAAGTTTTCCTAAGATCCAGTATCCCTACTAATATTGAAGAGGGTCTAGTATCCTTCCTCAAGCAACGAAAATCCACATTTTCCTTCAAGCCTTCAGACATGACATGTATTTCAAAAGAGCTAATTACTCATAAACTAGGCCTTGATAATTCTATTAAACCCATTCACCAGAAGCGAAGGAAATTCGCTTCTGAGAGGAATGCGATAATACAAAAAGAAGTTGAAAAAATTTTTAAGGCAGGTATGATCAGAGAGGTTAAGTATCCTCGATGGTTAGCTAATGTTGTGGTTGTTACAAAAAAGAACGAAAGTGGAGGGTATGTTTCGATTTCATAGATTTAAACAAGGCATGTCCCATTGATCCTTTCACATTACCACATATAGACTCCATGGTGGATGCAACAACAGGACATGAGATGCTTAATTTTATGGATGCTTCCTCTGGATTTCAACAAATTCAGATGGAACTATCTGATCAGGAAGACACAACATTCATGACTCCTACTGGAATATATTGGTATATTGTCATGCCTTTTGGACTAAGAAATGCAGGTGCGACCTATCAACGCTTAGTCAACATGATGTTTAAATATTAAATAGGAAAGACCATGGAAGTATATATAGACGACATGGTTGTCAAGTCCAAGAAGGCTGAAGATAATCTTAAGTATTTGGAAGAAGCCTTCAATATCCTCGACCAGTATAACATGAAGCTCAACCCATCTTAATGCCATTTTGGTGTTAAAGAGGGAAAGTTCCTTGGTTATATGGTCACTAAGAGGGTATAGAGGCTAGCTCGAAGCAAATAAAGGCCATCTCAACCTGAAGTCCCCCATGAATGCAAAAGATGTGCAAAGGTTGAATGGAAGAATTGCAGCCTTGAATAGGTTCATCTCCCGATCATCGGAGAAGTGTAAGGATTTTTATGATATACTTAGAAAGAATAATAAATTCTAGTGGGCGGAGAAACATGAGGCTGCTGTTATGGTCTAAAATATACATAATATTATATACAAATTTCTTACACTTATGAGTTGTTTTGAATTAGTTTTTATTAAATATTTGTCTCAATTGGCTCATATATTGATTTTAATGCTTTCATGAGACAACGAGCTAAAATGAATACTTATTAAAGTTGAGACCAACAAGTAAATAGTCGAATAGATATTATTAACCTTATCAAGTTAAATTATATGGTGAGAGTTGAGAAAACAATCAACTTATATATATTTTAGTATACGAAACAATATAATAAATCTTTTATATGTTTTGGTAGGTGCATCAAATAGGAAAATGAACTTATAATTTAAGTATTTTAAATAATAAGACATGGATCAAGTAGAGAAAAAATTCATCGGCTGTAACTCGTATCAATATTTTAATTGGGCTCTATCACTGACAAAAGAAAATAGAAGACGAAAAGGGTGTGGGCCAAGAAAAAGAAGAAATTCGGTGGAGTAGAGGTAGGTTAAATTACCCCTGGGGTAGCTGCGAAAAAGAAAATAAGCACCCAGGCATCTCAAATAAGTCACAGACGAAAATAAAATACAAAGAAATAAGCAAGCAGGCTCATATGTGAATTAAAAAGCAAGCTACCAGGTAGCTCAATTAATTTAAGCTCGCAGGCTAGTAGCTCAATTATTTTTATTTCTTTTACGATGAACCATGATCTATACTTTATTTTAGTTTCATCAATTATTTCGTTTTATTTTTGGTTTTGGATTTATTATTGATTGGTTCATGCTTTGGTAAAGTTTTTATTTTATTTGGTTCTTGATGCATATGCGTATTTGGTATTAATTTATAATTAGTTTTTGTTCCATATGCGTCTTTGTGAACGTCTTTCATGTATGGATGGATATTAGGTTGTTTACTGTGTGTTTACAACTAGTTTATGGTTAGTTGTTAACGTATTCCATAGGAACGTAATTAAGAGTTTAGAGATACCTTATATTCTGCCACTTGAGAGACCGGGAGGTAATTAAGTGTCGTCTGTTCTGGTCTTTTGTGGGTTTGGGTAGTGATTGCATGGGAGTGAGTTACCCTAGATTCCCTTAGATTCTTACAGATCCGAATTATAACCGAATTCAATAAGAATACCCATGTATGCCTTAGGGTGTTTTGTGATTAGAGAGACCGGGAGGTAATTTAATCTTTGGGTACCTTAGCATAGTTAGGTAAGGTGAGACCAGGAGGTGATCCGAACCATTAAACCGTTGAGCTTACATGATATTTAAGGTTCTTAGGTATTGTTGGTGAGACCGGGAGGAGATTTAGCATACTTTAGTTATTCCTTAAATTTTATATTTTTAGAATACGGTACCAATCATAAATCCAATTCCGAGAGTTTACGAGTTAACTAGTAGGAATCCTTGCCTAGGTAGTTGTTTCCCCTATTTGAGTTTTAAACCGATTTGTCCGTGTCTAGTTTAGTTTAAGTATCTTTTTATTTTTATAGTTCATAATTAATAAACACAAAATCAATTAAATCTATTTATTTAAGTTATTAGTCAGAGTCTTGTATAGGTGTCGCTAGTGTCCTTTGGGTTCGATATCCGGACTTCATTAGGCTTTACTACAGTCGATAGGTACACTTTCCTGTCTAGTGGTCTAGCATTAGGAGAGTCTAGATTTATAAATTTAAAACTAGAGTGTCTAAATTAGGTTAGGTTTTAATAGACCGCATTTTGCACATCAGCTGCACTCAAAGCCTTGAAGGATTACTTATCCTCAGCGCCAGCATTAATGAAGCCAATAGACGGAGAACCTCTATCCTTGTACTTAGTAGTCTCCGGTAATGATGTAAGTGTTGTCCTTGTAAAGGATCATGAAGGGGAACAACATCATGTTTATTATGTAAGTAAAAGTCTTCTAGATGCTGAAGCCAGGTACTCTCATTTAGAAAAATTAATTCTTACACTTATTATGGCTTCCACTAAGTTAAGGCATTACTTTGAAACTCATACTATAATTGTGAAAACTAACTATCCTATCAATAATGTTCTTAGAAAACCAGAGATGTCAGGTAGGATGGCTAAATGGGCTGTAAAGCTGAGTGCATACGATATCCAATACGAGCCAAGGACTACTATAAAGTCTCAAGCACTAGTTGACTTTGTGGCTGGTTTCAGTAGTGATTTACAAGAGGAAGCCAACTTGGAGGTCCAACAACTAGAGCAAACCAAGGATCCTTGGATCTTATTCATGGACGGGGCATACAACCTTAGAGGAACAAGTCTAGGTGTTTTACTGAAATCGCCACAGGGGGACATAATACCCCAGTCTATAGCCTGTGAGTTTCAATACACAAATAACGAAGCAGAATATGAAGCTTTAATCTCAGGTTTTCAATTAGCTAAACACATGAGGATCAGGTATATTTAGGTGTATATAGATCGTTATTAGTAGCTAACCACTTTAATGGCTCATATGTTGTTAAAGGAGAAAAACTAATCCAATATCTAGACATTGTGAAAGAACTGTCAAAGTTCTTTGATTCTTTTAGTATTATATAGGTACCAAGGGAAGAAAATGATGGGGTAGACGCCTTAGCAAATCTATCTTCATCTTCGAAGGTCCCGGAAGCTATGAAAATCCCAATCATCCCTATACTCTCACCAGCAATAGGAGAACAAGAAGTTATAGAGATAAAAACTAACAATGTGCTTTGGGATCCCTTATCCTCAAATAATCAAAGATCTTGGATCCTCCCGATCAAGAAATTCATTCAAGACGGAGATATTCCCGCCACAAATCCTAAAACCTTCAAACTTAAGGTATCGCAATACATTTTATAACATGATATTCTTTATAGGAAATCTCTTGCAGGTCCATACTTGAGGTGTATCGAAGAACCTGAAATTCAAGAGTTGCTGAAAGACTTTCACGAGGGTGATTGTGGTAATCATTCTAGAGGAAGAGCCCTATTCTCTAAAATTCTAAGAACTGGATACTTCTGCCCAACCATGAAGAAATATGCCATGGAATATTTAAAGAAGTGTGATGCCTGTCAAAGACACGACAGCAACCTGCACCAGCCAGCGGAACCTATGTATCCAATATCCTCATCATGGCCTTTAATGAAGTGGGGCATGAATATTGTGGGTAAGCTACCTAAAGAGCCATGAGGAAAAGTGTTCATTCTTGCCATGACTGATTATTTCTCAAAGTTGATAGAAGAAGAAGCTTTTGTACAAGTCCGCAAAAAAGAGGTGATATCCTTCATTAAAATAAACATTATTACTAGATTTGGTATTCCTTCAGAAATTATTTGTGAAAATGGTTCCCAGCTTATCGGGAAATGAACCACTAACTTTCGTGATAGTTGGGGCATCAAGATGATCACTTTTACACCAGTCCACCCTCAAGCCAATGGTCAGGCAGAATCAAGCAACAAGATTATCATCAACAACTTGAAGAAGAAACTAGGATCCAAGAAGGGCAAGTGGGCTGAGGAACTTCATTATGTCCTTTGGGCTGATAGAACAACACCAAAGAAGGCAACACGTCAAATACCCTTCTCATTGGTGTTTGGATCAGAAGTTGTAATCCCTACAGAAATGGCGGTTCCTACTGTTAAAACAAGCATCTGTGATCCTCAAGCCAACAATGAATTTCTTCTCCAAGACCTAGATACTGTTGATGAGCTCAGAGACCTAGCCAAGATCAGTATGGCAGCATATCAACAAAGGGTAGCTGGGGCATATAACAAGAATATCAATATTCGAAGATTTAAATAAGGGGATTTGGTCTTAAGGAAAGCTTTCCAAAATACAAATAATCCCGCAGATGGAAAGCTAGCACCTAAACGGGAAGGCCCCTACTTGATCGAATCAGAAGCAATAAAGGGGGGATATCATTTACTTACCATGAAAGGTGACAGATTACTAAGGGCATGGAATGCCATTCATCTTAAGAAATACTTTGTCTAGCCAGGATCATGGATCCTTAAAGGATTGAGTATCCTCAAGTTGGTAAAATTTTATTCTATTATGTATTTATTTTTTAGTTACATTACTAACTTAAGGATAATATATTCTTAATATTTATCTTTTCCAAATATTAAGTAACAATGCAGATTTCAATAAGAGGTTCAATGACTAAGAGGTTGGCCAGCTCTCCCTCACACTTAAGGTATATTGCAATTTCTTTGGCCTAGCCCACGATTAAGGTGTGACCCCCGATGGTCAAATCTTCCAAGGTTTAAAGATTTTTACCTTTCTTACGAATTAGGGTTTCTACACTCTCGCATGTAGCGCATGTTATCCAATGTTTAGTTCGGGGCAACAGGACCAGTACACACTTAGTGGCTGACAATTTCGTTGCTTTCGGCTATATGGACGATCCTACGATTTATGGTAGACGTACCATACCTAAGGTTTTGGCGTTTTCATGTCACTCATGTTTGGGCTAAATCCCGGTTCGGGAGAGTCCCCACTTAACATTCGTATCTTTGGGCCAGTCCCCAGGGCTTGTCCCCAGTTTTTGGACTTGTCCCAAGTATTTGGGCTTGTTCCCAGTATTTGGGCTTGTCCCCAGTTTTTGGGCTTGTCCCCAGTTACACGGGCTTGTCCCCAGTTTATTTTATGGGCCTGTCCCTGTTTTGTAGGGTTCAATCCCAGTTAATATGATAAGTCATATGCATCAACTAAGTCTAACTACAAGCATCATGGAAATATCAACACTTGTGGTTATATAGGTCTAATCAGACCTTATGGTATGATCTCTACTTATTAATTTATATTTATTCGGTTTTAACATATATATATTTATATATGTAAGGATTTAGGATTCTTAATCTATTTTTACAAGGATAATGTATTCTTGAAACTTTTCTTAAATAATAAATAACAAAATATTAGTCAAAATATTTTAAATTATTATTTAAATTATTTAAATTATTATTATTAACAAGTCACATGGATTATAACAAACGCAATTTCAAAATAATAAATAACACACAAGTAGTCAAAATATTTAAATTATTATTATTAACAAGTCACATGGACTTACCAAAATCCTTAACCCAGACTTCACCATTCAAAAGATGGACCATCCACCTGGGTAAGCAGGTGTTACTAATTGTTCGTCAAGTGCAGGAAAAATAAAGACAGAGGCATCAAAGGCTTCATCCCCATAAGAAGAGGATCCCTCCACCTTTGCTACCCCTGAAAATTGTCTTAAGGATAATAGATCATTTATCCTAATTACTCTTGTTTATTACAGACCATGATCAAATATCCATAAAACACCAAAAAAAACAAAGAAACATGAGCTTAGGCCTTTTCTTTGCATCCTTCATCTCCCATTCCAGCACCTTCTTCTTCCACCACCTCTGCTATTTCCTTGCTTGTTCCAGATCCACTCCCTTCAGCCACCTCAGCTTCTTCTTCGTCATCTCCACCACCAAGCGCAACCAGAGCTTGCCTCCACTTCTCCACATCCCAAGCTGACCTATCAAAGGCAGGATCACCAGCTTAAGTAGCCATCTTGATCTTAGCTTGCAACACGAACTTGCCAGCCCACATCTTCGCCTCTTTAGTAGCCTGCTTCACTTCCTCTTGATGTTGGGATTCTGTTGAAAGTAGCAATTCCTCCAGACGTTTCTTCTCCTTAGCAAGCTTGGCTTGAGCTTTGTCCTTCGGGCAACCGCGGTTCGCATCACAGTATGGCTCTCCTAAATTTTGTTCATGATCTTCTCGTGATAGCCTTTTGAAGAGTTCACAACCTGCACAAAACAATTGGATAAGGTTGGAAGGATACTTGATTCATAAACAAGGATTATCCGGATCAAGGATACTTAGTGCAGTGAGCATATCGAAAGGACTTTCTGATTCTGAAGATCTCTTCCTATTGGATGCTCCTGATTTGGCGCGGGTAGTTGCGGTTCGTGGCTCAGAAATGACAGTCTCCATTAGAGCTTCCTTATTGACAACTTGAGGAGTTATGAGGTTATCAATATCTTCCAAGGAGAACTTGCTAACTGACTTGCTGGATTTCTAAGCGCCTACAAAGCACAAGGAACATATGAGTTTTCTATTAATTCACTTTATTATACAACTTTAAATCTTACTTGACATATTGCTGGTGGATTCTGAATAGTCTTCACAAAAAGATTCTATGAATTTGGCCTGGAAGGTGCGAACTTCAAGATCCAGGGCAAGAAATTTTTTTGCTTTTTCTCTTGTTCCAGGTAGGTTAGCCAACAAAGTGAAGTTATCCACTGCAAGAAGAATAAAACAGAAAAGAATAATTAAAAGAAAGATCAATTATCCTAAACAAATTTTCTAAAGGATCCAAGATCCTACCCTTTTTAACCCATTTCAACGGTAAATCAGCCCCAACAGGAATGGAGCTTCGATTAACAAAAAAGAATTGGTTCTTCCAAAAGTAACCATTTTGAGTAACTTTGGAAATCGGAATTGGTTGTCGGAGTTTGGATTTTAAAACAAATCGGTTTGACCCATGAGTGGTTAAGATGTAAAGGTGTGATAACACATTCCTCTATTATCCTCTCGACAGTGTGCAAGACCCTCCAGATCATCGGCATGGCTTGAATATAACACATTCCGGTCGCGTCGAAGAAGCTTTGGGTAAAGAAGGGGACGGATACTAGTAACCAATGAGGAAAGGAGAAGCCGGAAAGCATACCCAAGTTTTTGAGTAGGCGTCGCATCGGACTGAGGAGTCAAAAGGTTGAAAAATATCTCCGGCGGGAATAATGGGGTTAGATTGTCGATTTCGGGATCCGTACATGTACATATTTCAGAAGATGGGTTTGTAAGAAGGTTTTGGGATTGCATTTCTGCTAATTCCGATTGATCTGAGGAAGAAGTGGAAGCGGCAGACATATTTTGAGAGAAAATATTGTTCAAAGAAGAGAATGGATAAAGAAAGCATATCTGATTTCTGGCAATGAGTGAATATAAAGCTTTGAAACACGAAATATATAGGCGAAATAGCGGTTCCCGAGGCGTATTATCACCGCGTAATTATAAATCCTAACCTGTCTAATCATCTTTACATCTTTGTAGGGGGTTTTGAATTTCAAAATGCCAGTTGTCATCCACTTGCAACCGCCATTTTGGGGGCAATTGTTAGGGAACGGATAATCTGTACTGAGGATATGTAACTTCATTTTTGAGTCAGGATTAAGGATCCTCAGTATTTGTTGTTACTAATGATTGGTTCTCATGTGTAGGTTTATAATTCACAGGTATAACGGCCGGAAGACCTAGTCTACCTATTACTTCGCTAATGCACTCATTCAGACGTGGTCAAAGAGTTGGACGTAGCTAGTAAGAGAGTGCCGCAAAGATAGGAGTAGTTGTTATTTTTCCTTTTTATTATTAATTGAGATGATGATAAGCTGGTTAATCATTTCATGTTCATTAGCACTACTCAGGAATTCTCTCTAGCAATAGACACATACACTTAGCATTCGTTGTATTATTGATCATAATCTACACCATTGTAACTTCATTTTTTATTAATAAAGTGGTGATAGACGATTTGTTATCACCTGGGGTTTTTGTGCCGGCGATCCGACCAAGATCAAGGGCTTTTCCTCGCAACAAATCACTGCGTTCTTATCTTCATTCATTTCATAATTGCTATTATCATTCAAAGCACTAAACCTCACTTTACAAATTTGGTTACATTATCCTTGATTGATTTTTTACCAAAACACACACACACACACACACACACACATATATATATAACTTATGTATTCACACCAGCATTCGTGTTAACAAACCTTATTATTATACATGTTGCAAGTACAAGTAGTTGATATTGTTCAAGTTCGAAGACATTAGTTTTACCTTAGGATATTTACTTCAATATACAAAATTATGATGTATTTGTTCCGATTATTGAATTTGTGTACTTGTTATAATACTTATAAAATTAAATAATTATTGTCACTTTAATTTGTGTCTTTTGAGCTATTGTCCAATAAATACGTTACGCCTCGGCATGTTCCGCCGTCTTGGTTGGGGTGTGACACCACCAGCCTCCTGATTGCATTAACCATTTTCTTTAAGTGTATCAATAAAATTATAAGTCTTAGAAAGCCACGACTAGACCTACCACATCTCAAGCATTTCAAAACTAGGGTCAAACAAAATGGTTGACCTATCATCGTAAGACAAGAACTCCTAAATGGTAAGAACTAATGTTAATTTAGGTGGAATTCGATGGATGAATGGTCATATGAAGGTATTACGAGCATGTCCTATATATTATCGGAAATTTATCCATAGTATTCCCTAAGAAAATATTTATTGACTAAACTTCGAGCCACGTTAGCATACACTCAGAGTCACCATCCCCATGGTAATGTGTAACCTCTCAACATATCTAGCATGTGTACATTTGGCCTCTTGTTCTATTTTTTATAATGCTTCTTTGACATTTTTGCTATACATAACTTTTCTCACTTTTTCTTTTTCTTTTTGGACCAACTACAACTTTTTGGAATACTTTTGCAATAATACTTTTTTTCATATTGCATTGTGCTCTTAGGCATACTCATCCTAAAAGTATAACTAATTACTAAAGCTTGTATTAAAGTGGACTTTTCGTGGCGCCACCACTCTTTTTTTACTTTCATAAAACAGATTGGTGTGTTATTTTCAAATTCAGCTAATTCTCACCACCTCATAGTTGTAGACAAACGGTAATGTTTTAAGTACCCTATTTACTTTCGGCTTTTGTCGCTTGTCCTAAGATGGGAACCCATGAAAGTTCATCATTTATTTAGGTATATCTTAAGATACCTTTAGGAAAACCTTTAAAGGTCGGTTGGACCTACCAACACATCCCAGTCTAGTGCGTTATCTTTATTTTTATCTCTTACATATTTGTATTTGAAAAACCAATCTTTAAATTTTTATATCATTTTCCATTATTTGTAAAAAAAAAGTTTCCGACATTTAAAAAAATTGTAATTTTTATTAATATTTTATGATTTTCATTTTATTTTTATTTTAAAACGTTAGTACTCCCCTGGTAAATGCATCCGTGATAGTGTACTTTGAATCATTTTCCTCACCCTCTAATTCGAACGAATGTCTAACATTCAAATGCTCTCTACCTAGGTATTACTCACGAATGAACGTGGCTCTCACTAATAACAACTCAAGAAGCAACTCTTTCTTTCAAGTACAATGACAACTCTTTGTTGAAATATGTTGAGTTCAACATAAAATCCATGTGTTTTAGAAATTTCCAAGTCAATAAAATCTTGCAGATCATCTTCGTGTATGTACTTGATTTCACTATCATGCTCAACTCTGCTAAGTGTTTTTCTATCATTGAAAAGGTTATAACTATCTAAACTTGGCTCATATTTGATTTCACCAATCCTTACATGAGGTATGACGTCAACATTTGATTTTTTCATATAATTTTTTAATTACATTTCCTTACTGGTAGTCCAATCAAGAGGAGCGTATCTGGATTCGCTTTGTTGAACCTCTTTAGCCCTTCCACATTCAAAGTATATTTCAAGTTTCTCTTGAACATGGAGAACCCTTCTCTTGATTGATTTCTCATATAAGAATCCAACTTGTTTTGTTGTGCTCTAGCAAGTTTTCATTGGCTGTCATAACCATACAGAGAAAATTTTTTAATTCTATTCATTTTTTTAATTGAAAACCTTGTGTATTGTTCATGTATTTTTATCAGCACTTCCCTTGCGCATCTCATTCTGATCACAATCACTCCTATTTTCCCATCCCAAAACCAACTCCTTGGAGTTTCATCTTATACTACATTCTCTAGTTCAGGACTAGTTTCCCTTCTTAAAGAACCTCTTGTGGATGGAATATTGAAATGTGTAACAAGTGGTCTTGATGATGAAGAAGCTTGATCATGTCTTCTTTCAAATATTATAGATGTTTGTGGTTGAGGTGGAGATTTCTTCTTCCAATAGGGTTCAGTTTCAAACCTAACTTTAACATTTAGTTCGTTTCTAGCTGCCTCCAGATTTAATCTATCAATCTCCTCCTTGGGCATATTTATCAACTTCGCAATGTTGAGCCCTCTTTCCACCAGAAAAACCCTTTTGCAGCAACACCAGTAAGTTCTGAAGACTTCTTTCCTACAACATCTTCTTTATCATATCTATTATCATCATCCTTTTTATTTTTCTTCTTTTCAATCTTCTTTTTGGTTTTGGATAATGCTGGTTCTTGTGTATATCTCTTAGGGATAATAGTCTTGACATTGATCTTCTTCAATTCACCATTGAACATTTCTTTCAGTTGTGCCTTTGTCAATTTGGCCACATCCTCTTCACCCTATCCTTGTCTAGCAAGAAGTTTTCTTGTTTCTTCAACCAAATTATCAGTAAATTCAGGCTCAAGCTCTTGAACCTTCTTCTTCTTCTTCTTCTTCTTCTTTCTCAAATCTTTTAACAATATTTTCTTTAGCAAATTTCTTGGCTTTGTCTGATGAATGATTGACTTTCTTTGTTTTACTTTGTTGTTTAGCTAATAAATATGCATCATTTTTTGTTTTGATTAACATTCTCTCAAAATGCTTCTCTACTTCTTTTATTGGCATCTTCTCAATATGAGCATGATTATAATTATTATTTGTCAAACAATCTCTTTTACCTACAAGTTTCCTAATCTTTTCCTTCCTTTTCTCATCTTCCTTTTCCTTCTTCTTCACCAAATAATTAAGGTCTTTGTCACCAAGATCCTTGATCTCATTTAATCTCATCCCATATCTAAGAAAAGTCTTTATCCTTTCATCTTGCTTCTTTTTTTAAGCTGGACTTTTAAGGATGTTCTTAAGGTGTCCCTCAGTCAGATTAACCCAAGGATTAGGTTCAGGTTGAATTTCAACATCAGGTTCAGCTTTAACTTCAGGCCCACCTTTAGGCATATCAACCTCATTATCCATAAACTCTTCATCTGATAGATCATAAAGGGCCCTTATCTTAGACTCATCGGCCTTTGGCTCTTCATTTCTTTTCTTCTTGAATAATTTTTCTTTTTGAATTTTGACCTTCAATGTGTTTATTGCAGCAGATTTAACTCTTTTCTTTCTTGCTTTAGTTGCATTTTCAAGAATAGATGGAGAAGCAGGTGGTATTTTGTCTTTGGCAGCTTCATTTGGTATAGAAATTGTTGTTTGTGGAGGTGGATCAGATGTTTGTTGTTCGAATTCAACAAGAATTTGATTTTGAAGAGATTTTACTGTGGTTTCAGGATAATCTGTTCTTCTTCTTTTTCTTGCAAAGAAAACCACATATTCAGGCCATTTCCTCTTGTCTTTTTCAACTTCGACTTCAACTTCGTCAACTTTCTTATCTCCCATCTTTAAGTCAATTAAGGTTTCAAGAATCTCTTGAGGGATTTGCTCTTCAACTTCAATTTTTGCTTCTTCTCACAATTGATTATCAAGGTTATCTTATTCTAAGAGAATTGTTTTCTCTTTCAATTCCTTCTCAGTCACAAGTAATGATATTAGTTCCTGTTCCCTCATTTTTCTCAATCTTTCTTGCACTTCAGCATAGGATCTAATTGTAGTTTGATCTATGTTATAATGTTCTCTAAGTCCCAAAGACATATCTTTCAATATGATATCAACACACCTCAACGATATTGCGGAATATATCGTAAGATGATTCAAGACAAACAAGCAAATACGTAAAGAACACAATGGGATGCTTCAAAACACACGTTATATAAACGTCGGGTGCTTAAGCCCTTGATTACAATACTCGTTTAGCCAACAACACAATGAACGACCAACCGAAACCCTATACACATGTAATCTATATATAGGGAAGCTAAACAACAGCCCAACAAAGCCCAAAGCCCACCGAGATCCATAAAGGATCTCGGTTTACATACCCAACCCAAAACATGAATTATATTAAATTATAACTAAGTACAAACCAACTAAAAGTAGACCCAACTATCTCCCCCCTTGGTTTGTAGCTTTGTCCTTTAGTCGTGCTCCATAATTTCAACATCAGCATCCTTTAAACCACCTGCCCAAAGACTTGTTTTGACAACGGAAGCTACCATTCTTGTGTATTCCTTTGCAGCCGTTTCAGAAATCGGATCAGCAATGATTTGGAAAGTGCCTTGTTTAATCGGTAAACTCGTCCGGATAATCAGGATCATCAAAACCAGGAGGCTGTAGAACAAACACTTCCTCGTGTAGTTCACCATTGAGAAAAGCACTTTTAACATCCATTTGATAGACCTTGATATTCTTATAAGCAGCATATGCTAGGAAGATTCGAATCGACTCTAATCTTGCAACTGGAGCATATACTTCTGTGTAATCAACACCCTCTTGTTGATGAAAACCTTGCACCACTAGAGGTTCTTTGTTTCTGACAATCACCCCTCGATCGTCTTACTTACACTTAAATACCCACTTATTCGGAAAAGCTTTCTTGACTCTAGCAGGTTTGTCGATTAAGTCCCAAACACCCAAACGTGCAAATTGCTGTAATTCTTCTTGCATAGCTTCTATCCAAGAAGGATCTTCAAGTGCCTTACGAGCCGTCGTTGGCTCAACTTGAGATAGAAAGCAAGTGAATTTGCAAGATTTACAATTCCCAATGAATGTAAATCAGCATATGCACACAATACATTATTATCACTTGATGAAGCAACTTGATGACATGTACGAACGCCCACATCAAGTTCTCCAATGATGTTCTCCTGTGGATGATAACAATGAATCCGAAGAGTAGGATTCTCAGGAACAACAACATTATCAAATAGGTTAGTGTAATGTTCACCAAGCTCAGGAGATGAAACATCCCTATCAAGTTCAGTGACTTGATCATTAACTTGCTCATCATCTGAAGAAGTATATACATTATCAAAGGCAGCTGGAGAAGCAACATGAGGTTCCTCAGTTGGAGCTATAGATGGAGCTTCAACATCATTAGAACTTGAAAATCTTGGAATGGCCAATTGATCTTCAAAGCATGCTCGAACCAGATCGTCGTCTATATGTTCAGTCGATGGAGTAAATGAATTAAATAAACTATCATAGTCAAACATCCAGTCGGGACCTTTCCCATGAGGAGGAGTTCTGTACTTTTGACAGTCCACATGGTACCATTCCTCAATACAACCAAACGTTAAGTTAAATACCCTTTTCTTTGGAGATGCATATCCCAAGAAATACCCTTCGATAGCTTTTTCTTCAAATTTACCCGCATCCTTCTTCAACATTGTACACGGACACCCAAAAGGTTCCAGGTACTTTAAGTTAGGTTTTCGATTATTCAACAACTCATAACTTGTCTTCCTGATTCTTTTAACAGTTAGAACCCGATTAAGCGTATAGCAAGCTGTATTCACCACCTCATTCCAGAATTGGACAGGAAGCTTAGAATCGGCGAGCATAGTTCGTGCAGCTTCAATCAAGGTTCGATTCTTTCGTTCAGCAACACCATTTTGTTGAGGTACATAAGGTGCACTGTATTCTCGATGAATTCCTTTTTGAACACAAAAGAAATCTAATACAGTGTTTTTGAATTCAGTACCATTATCACTTCGGATTCTCCTCACCTTTTGTTTGTATTGTGATTCGATCTTGGTGATAAAGTTTTGTACCAAAACCGGTGTTTGATCTTTCGAACTCATAAATAACACCCATGAGTATCTTGAATAATCATCAGTCACCACAAGATAATACCAATCTCCAGAAATACTCGCAGGATTCACAGGACCAAACAAATCCATATGAAGTCGTTCAAGATGAGTATTAATGGAGTTTAATAACTTAGAAGGATGTGACTTCTTCTTCTGCTTGCCCTTTTTGCATGCAATGCAGTGATCAGATAATTTAAAGTTCTTCAACGAGACACCTTCCACTAAATCATTAGCCATTAAATAGTTCATCTTTCGAACATTTATGTGACTCATTCTACGATGCCATAGAATCGAATCTTTCTCGGTTGCTTTCGAGACAAAACATGTTTCGATCGATGTGGATACTTTAGAGCTCATGTTTAAGACATAAATATCATTCGATCGTGGTGATAGCATGACAACCATGTCCTCGGGAATCACATAACCCGGTTTCAAGATAAGACATTCTTTGTTAGTAAATATCGTAGTGTACTTTTTATCGCAAATTTGCGACACACTCAATAAGTTATGATCTACCTTGTCACAGTAGTTAACTTTCTCAAAAGTAATATTCCCATTCGAAACTTCACCTTCTTGTGTGATCATGCCCCCAGATTTCCCAGCAAACGCTACATAACCCCCTTGAATATTTCTCACGTTGGTTAATAGGTCGAGATTCCCAGTGATATGACGAGAACATCCACTATCCATTATCCAGTTTTCACCAGACATAGTCTTGGATGAACCCTACACACAAAGTAAAGATGATTAGTTCAAAAAGGCAGCCCAGGCCTCAGTCTTGGGCACCTTTTGGTTTTCTAGAGACATTTTAAACTTAGCCGAATTCAACTGTTGTTCAGCCACTTGTGAATAAGTTACCGGCTTCTTAGACTTTCGTCTTAAGTAAGCTGCTTGAACCACATTTGAATTCTCATTCTTGCATAACGGTGCAGTTGGAATAAACTTGGGTTTCACTTGACCATGAGTCTCATTAACATGAATCACCTTTCGAGGATTCACATTAGAAAACATAATATGAATATCATCAGCATTCGACACAGGTCGTTTCAGAATCTCCTTTACCAAAGGAATCGGTTTGGAATGGTCTTTGATAAAAGGTTGAAGATTCTGATAGCTCTTCTGACTACAATTTCTCACTACACGACCATGCTGACCGCAAAGAAAACAGCTTCGCATGTCCACACGATGATGTTGAGATTTAGTTGGAGCAAATGATGCAGAAGATTGATGATGTCTCACATTTTTGGTCATGCTCTTAGCAAACTCATCAGATAACTCAGATTTCTTTTTCAAGTAAAAATCTAAATTAGAGCTATTTGAAAAACATTTCAGAGTATCGGTTCCAGTTGACTTTACAAATTTAATCCTTTTAGTATGTGTTAAAACTTGCTTAGCTTTTGTCAATGGATCAGAAGAAACTGATGTTTTTGCTTGAGCATACAAACGTTCAAGTTCTTGAACCTATGATATTTCATTGTGAAATACACTCTCAATCAGTTCTAGTTTAAGGATACTAATTGGAATGTCTTTCTCAGTAAACATTGTGTCAATACCTTTAAACTTGAAAACTCTAACAGATGATGGCTTAGAACTAGGAGGATTAATAAAACGCATCAAGTCCTCATCAGAAATCTTTGATTTATCTTACTTCTTTACCTTCATTGGTTTGGTTTTCACAGTTTCTTCCTTTTTCACTTGAGACTTGAATGAACCATACACAGCTTCCTCAAATTCTTGAGGCTCGCAAAGAACAAGAATAAGAACTTGGTATGTTCTTATTCTTGTGTATCATCTAAGGTTCAAACACGTCTTCGGTAATCACTTTGTCAGGATTCTCAACAAAGACTTTTTTGCTTTCAACATGAGGTTTTTGAGGAGCAACTTGGGTTTTAACACTTTCTGTTTTAACTGGTTTAGATATTTCAGAAATCACAGATTCTTTTTCAGTCAAATCCTCTTCTTTTCTAGCAAAAGGATTAACTTTATAATCATTGTGAAAAGGTGGTGGAATTTCAACAAAACCAATGCCTTTCTTTGAATATTTCTGTTTACCAGACACTTCAATAATTTCATTTAACAGAAAAGAAGAATTTCTAAATTTACCCAATTTGTTCTTCAACTCAAGAACCTCATTCTCAAGCTCGGTTATCTTTGAACGATGTTTCAAGATTTCTTGAAACTTTTGGTCATTAATTGTCATTTTCACAGATAACTCAGCCTTGAGATCGTGGTTACTTGTCGACAATGCTTCAACCTTTTCTCGAGATCGCATTTGAGATTCAAGAGATTGTCGATAAGTATCCTTCAGAGAAGCAATTTCTCTTACTAGATTATCATTATGAGTTTTCAAAGCTTCTAACTTAGGTTTGTTAGATTCACAATCAACACATGATACTTTAACAGAAGAAGTAGCAGAGATAGAATGACTAACCTCATTGATCTTTGCCATGCAAGCAAACACTGTTGGAGGCTTGTCACAAGAGTCGTCAGAATCAGATCCAGAATCGTTGTCAGAAGACATCTCGCTTCCACTTGCATCTTGAAATTCTTTTGTTAGCCCAAACATAGCCAAATTAGCTTGAGTATCATTACACAACAGTCGTTGTGACCAATCATTTCCATCAGCTAACATTGCCTATGACCCAGAAGTAGATGGTTTCTTTTCAGCATCACTACCTCGTGGTGTAGAAGAATTTTGATGTTGACCACGAGGACCAGTATACTCTTTCTTCGGTTTGTCACACTCCTTTGCAAAATGCCCAAACTCTTGACAAGTATAACATTTCCCTTTCAACATGTCAAATCCAGTTTCTTATTCAAGGCAGGAAGATCTTTTCCAGTCCTCTGCATGAACCTTTTAACTTTACGGACGATCATAGCCATGTTCCACTTTAAATCCATGATTTCCAAGTCATCTGGATCAATCTGATCATAATCCTCATCAGTTAGATCACTTGTGGCTATCTTACTACTTACCAAGTTTTCATATGAAGACATGAAGGCTGTTAGAAAAGCAAAATTCTGTTCAGCTTCTTTCATGTTGACACTAGGTGAAGAAGCAAATGGATTAGTAGTAGTTGAACTTCCAGAACCACCAGATGATCCAGAATTACCAGCAGTGTAAAAACATGTTCTTGGATCATTAAAGATAGTTGATTCTTTTTCACTTGCAGCTTGGGTAAGAAAAGCAGTTATCGGAGAGATAGTTGAACTTAGAGGCATACTACCACCATAGAAAGCAGGATCTTGACTATCCTTGGAGGACTTTTGACACTTAAGATCATATTCTCTTGCTTCAATATTTTGCAAGAATTCAATGGCAGTCAAGTCTTCATTCAAGAAATAGTTATTTTCTTTCAGAACCATTATAAATGTGGAGTAAGAACTTGGTAGTACACTCTTAATAGTGTCAATATTATCCATCTCAGTAACTTACTATTTCATTTAGTCCATTTCTGCAATTAAGTGATTAAACCGTGTAATCATCTCTTCAACTGTTTCTCCCTTCAATAGATTAAAGTTTTGAAACTGAAACTTGAGCATCACTTTCTTACTCTCAGTTGTGTTCCCCATACTTCTCATACGAAGATGTTGGAATAAGGAAGCACATCTCTTTATGCTACCCACTTGATGAAAGATATTTTCGGGTAAAGCCATAGTAAGAGTAGAATAAGCCTTTATCTCGATCTCTAATGCTTTCTTCTCTTCTTGTGAATATTGAAAAATAGCTTTGGGAGTAAAACCAGTAGTGTCATCACCAATCATTGGTGCCATATATACCTCATCTAGGCAATAAGAGCAATCAGGGTGAACAGAACCCAAATGAGCACGAAAATGAGGTTCCCATTTAGCAAAATCACTAAATTTCATCAATCTTGGACATTTTGAATGTGAACCTATCTCGGTATCAAGTTGCAACATTTGTTGCATCAACATGTTTTGAGAAGATAGTGCATACATACCAGCCATTTTTTGTAAAATTTTAAATCTTAAGGATTAAAATTAAAAGAGTTTAACGAACTGTAAACAGTATAACAAACTGTGAACAGTTGTAATGAATTAAACCTTAACGAAGTTGAGGTTTATCAGGTAACGAATCATAATTGAAATTTAAAAAATTAATGTAACGAAAATGATGATTAACGAATCAGATGGTCAACGAATGAGTCAACAAATCAGTCAACAAATCAGTCAACGAATTAGTCAAACTAACGAATTGACTAATCTAATCACGAAGTGCAAGCTTAGCGAATTAAAGAGTATTCTGTAACGAATCACTAAGACAAACTTAGCGAATAAGATAACGAACTAGCTACATTTGATAGCGAATCAAACTATAGCGAATCAGGTAGTTACAACTGTTTGTAACAAACTCTAACACCTAATGCCACGTGGCAAAGGTTGTTATAACACAAATCCCAAGGTAACCACGTGTCACACGAATCTGTTGAACACGAATCGGATTAAGTAACGAACTGATGAAAACGAATCAATAATAACCTTTAACGAATTGATGAAATATGTTAACGAATCAAGTTCAGATTAACGAATCAGACTAGAATATTCATATCTTCAAATCTTCAAGGAAGATTTCCAGAAATCTGGAAATGAAGAACATGAACCCAGAACAGTAAATCCGTAATACACACTCAATACACAATCAAATCTCACAATTCAAGTACCAAAACACTCGTACACCGATCACGAATCCACTCGTATCAAACCCGTAACACTATAACACTTATCACAGATCTAATTTGACAAAAACACGATCCTCTGTTTATCGGCCATACTTAGATCCAAACCAAACAATCCAAACTCAAATCCATATCCAATTCCAATCCACAATACCTCACCAATACCTTAACCACCTCAAATCCAGTCCAATCCTTCCATAATTCAATCAATGATCCTCAAATCGATCAAAATCAAATCGGATTATAAAAATTATCATAAAATAACAATTAATGGTCTATAATAACGAATCAACACACAAAATCAATGGCAAAAGAGCACCGAAGGCTCTGATACCACTTGTTTGATCTCGTTGATTATCCTAACTTAATACAGATCGTAGATCTGAATCGTATAAAAGTTAATCAATATTAGGATCTAGTTCATGATTGCTATAGATCTATCGTTAATACGTTATATATATATATATATATATTACTATGTATTGATTGTGTATTAATAATATCAGTATGAAGAATTGAGAGAGAGTTTGCACAGAGGTTCGATAATTATCTCAAAAACTTAAATTAAACGTGAACAGTGTTCACCTATAAATAGAAGATAGGTCTAGTTCGCTAAGATTCCCTAGCGAACTAGACACTACTTCGTTACAAACATAAACAGATAAATAAACTAACGAATCATCTCCTGATTTGTTAAACATCCTTAACGAATCAGGGAGATCTTAATTTAACTCTAGTTCACTAAACATCCTTAGCGAACTAGACTAATACTTTAACGAACTAACTTAAACAATAATATTTTATTACGTTAAACAAAACGTCAAATACTTTAAAGATAAGTACAAAGACTCGAGACGCAAAACCGTGCACTAACATAGTACTCAGTGCTCCCAGACCTTCGTTTACACATATTCTTTTCAGCATCAAAACCCCATGACATGACTCCAGAACGATCACCGTACCTATCAGAAAACCCTTTTGAAATGTGACAATGAACTTATCTGGATGATCGGATGATTCGACATTCTAATTGGAGTTTTTCATGATCATAATCTTCTTCTGAAGTCAGTCTGATTTCTCACTTGTCATTGGAGGTGCAGACATATATTGTTCCAGCGTCTCAGATTCATCTATGTCGGTAGTTGGACGACCACTGGAACTGCCACCTTGATCAACTGGAGGTGTCCTAGACGTTACGTCATCACTGCTCTTGAATTCATCTCCAAATTTGTGAATAAGTTTTTGTTGGAGGTTTAGGTACATAGTAGTTAATCCTCCCATGCTGGACTAAAGCTCTTTAATATGGGAATCTTTGTCGGGGTTACTAGCTTCAAGTTCTTGAATACATACATCTTTGACAACTGAGTCTTGTTCAAGCACAAAGATCGATGTTGTAAAGCTTGTACGTCCACATGTTCAGCTTCCAGTACGACCCCCTTGCCTTTATTTTGCAAAAATTGTTCTTGCATAGCAAGAATATGGGCAATCTTATCAGCAGCACTCGAGCTCGACTGACCCTGATCAATTGGATCAAATGATCCAGATGGTGAATCAGCATGTTGGATGTCAGCCTCAAAATCAAATTCATGAGCAATGTCGTCAAAGATTTTCTCTTGAGTTTGAGGCTCGGTAGCGGATGGACTTGTATCAGCATGAGTCTCAGGAACTTCCAACTCATGTTGTTGCTGTTGGCTTGTTGTTGTTGGTGTTGTTTTTGTTTCAGATATAAGAACGCCTGGTCTTGGATCTTTTTTTTTCTTATTTTGCGTGGAATAAGATCAGCATCTAATACTTCTGGAATGTCTTCATCTTGATTTTCAGCAATCGTTTGAGGAGGCTTCAAAGCAGTTGACTGAAGTAATTCTTTACTATTCAGTAGACGGGGCAGTCTCCGTTTCACGGTGTTCAGACATTATATGTTGTACATTAGTCTCCTCATCTTCATCATCAGAACTGAACTTTGATAGTTGTAGTTCCAGTCCATGATCAGATCAACTACCGCAGACATTTGGGTGTGGCTAATCTCATTAGATCCCCCTTTTCGACCCAACACACATGTAAAGAATGTGTGTATCAAAAATCTCCAGTATGGGTGAAAAATCTTCTTGATTGCAGGAGGATAAGATCCCTCGTAACCCATTCTCGCCAATACATCAGTAACAGCAGGAGTTGAGTATTCCGTTGGGTAATCAGGTTGATCCCCAAATAGCAATACTTCACATGTAATGGCCTCTAAGGTGACGATCGGCTTCTTCTGAACTTTGGAATCGATAGTAACAGTTTCACTTGTTCCCCGTTGGTTGATGGAAGCATTATTCCAGAAGTCCATGATCATTTTCTTGCAAATGACAGGATTTTCTCATAAAGCGTGAGAAATCCTGCAAGTATTAAGGACAACGATCATGGACTTGAACTCCTTGTGTGCTGGAGGAGGATCAAACAAGTATCTAGAAATATTGTGAGTGTCAACGAACTTTAATGGGGCCTGATCAGCCATTACTGCAACAAACGAGTCAAGTTAGCAAATATTTACATGACTTGAATAACATTCACAAACTTAAAAATACTTCTTTTGTCAAACATGGAGGAACAGTTGTAACAAAAACAAGTCATAAGGACCATAAATGTATTTTAATAATGATTTTATAATAATTTTGGTCCAACACACTGTTTTCTATGGAAGAGATTTCGGTCAAAGGTGGGAGATTTCGGTCAAAGGTGGGAGATTTCGGTTAAAGAAACATGATTTTTGTCCAGTTCTACCGAGAACAATGGTTCTCGGTCAAGCTATGAGTTCTCTGTCCAAAATTACCGAGAACAGTGAGTTCTCGGTCAATAATGAGAGATCTCGGTCAACGAAAGTCAACCAAGAACTCTTGGTTTGACCAAGAGTTTTCGGTCAGACAGATTGGAAATAAAAACCTTTGAATTCTGCCTAGAAATCTGTGTCTTCTTCTCCAAAAAGACTGAAAGCACCGTGGATGTGACCTGCACACACTCTTAGGGTCCCAACAATGGCAAATGTTTAAAACAATAAGATTTCTCTTTATCAATCGTCTAGCAAGGATCCATGATGTGCTAAAAGTAGTCGATATTTATTAACTAAAATTATACTAATCTAGACACTAAATAATACTCTAGACTCTTAAACTTAACGTAAACTACTAACCGGCAAGTGAACCGGTCGACTCTCGTACAGCTAAGTAAGTCCGGATATCGAACCCACGAGACTCTTTAAATTACGAAACTAGCATATTAGACTCAATTACAAGACACGACTATTTATTGATAATATTTGAGGGGGAATTTAATACTAATAATTAAAACTCTAAATAATAATTAACTAAAATTAATTAACTTACTAAAAATTAACTAATGATTACTTAACTATTAAACTAATAATAAAACTAATAACAAAATATTAAAACCTAACCATAATTAATATAATAATAATAATAATAATAATAATAATAATAATAATAATAATAATAATAATAATAAAACATAATCATAACCTTAAAACTTAATTAATTAATTAATAAAACCTTAACCCTAATTACTTTAAACTAATAAACAATTTAGAAAGCTTTGCTTAATTCAGATGATTAAGATAACTACCTAGGATAGAATCCCCAAAGTTACGGTTATTAATTAAATGGAAAACTCAAGTTATGGAACTGGGATCATAAAATTGACCCTTGACAGAAAACTGGAACAGGACCCTTGAACTTCAGGAAGACGCCTAGGGATTTCTAACAAGTTTTAAGACTCACCAGTTTATTAATTAAACTTCCTTACGGTTATTTAATAACTTATGTCTAAGTATCTTTATGACGAAAACCTACCTTACAGCGCGAAATTCAAATATAGCAAAGCAGACTTAATTAACTTAATAGACTAAGCTGACAATCAAATCTAGACGGACTCCTTACGAAGAACTAAATCTAGTAATCCCGACAAGCAAAGATCCATCAATAGCCTATCACCTTATAGCTTTATAGACTAGCAGCTCACTTTTATTTGTTTAATTGATTTTATTGTTTCTATGATTTTAATCGATATTAATCACAAACTAGTCAAAAACACACAATAAATGACCTAACAAAACCCTATCCTATGAACCAATCAACAAGGGCAATGTGAAACAATAAATCCATGTAAACAAAACCAAGCAATCATACGCATTAATTAAATCAAAACTCAACAGTTTACTTAGAACATAAAATCCATAACGAAACGAAATCCAAACAAAATCAAACCGCACTAAGATTCATCACGACCTAGGTAGTTTATGGAATTTAGCCTAGCATCATATAGTCTAAATCAAACAAAACAAGTAATACTGAAAACATGGTGAAAATCTAATAAACAAAGGATTAAAGGCGATAAACCGTAATCTCCAAACGCGAACGTATAGGTCTTCACCGGTTGTCCTCTTGCCTTCAAAATCACCACAAAGCTCGAAAATATTCTCCAAGAACTCTCAAAATCGGCTAGGGGTTTCAGGTTATGTTTAGGTTTAAGTTAAATGTGTTTAAATACCCAAAACAAGGCCCAACATGAAGTAAAAACGAACTAAAAAAATCCATCAGCTTTGCCTAGGCGCCGCGCGACGGGCTTTGGCCTCCCTGGTCGCGCTGCGCGGCGTGCTCCACCAAGAGGGCCGGTCAGACCGGCCTGGTCTGACCGGTTCTCTGTCCAGTTCCTTCCTGATGCGTTCCTGATCTCCGTTTTGGCTAAAAAAGTGTTAGTAGTATACAAATCTTGACTAAAAAAGAACAAAAACTATTAAAATATTTAGCATTATATCAAATATCCCCACACTTATTCTTTTTTCGTCCCTGAAAAAGTTTGATGCAGTTGGATTAGAATCGGAAAATTACAGTCTACAAACATATAGGTTAATTTTTAAAGCTCAGAAAACGCAAAAACTGCGATCACCGATATTGTTGTCCACTTAAACCCATGCCTTAATATTTACTGGGACAAATAAGATCCGACAATAATATACTTAGTGGTTTACACAATTAAGACCCGCTTATTTTCTGCTTTTACCGGACCAAGCCACCCCAACTTGACTTAAACCTCAAAATTAGCAGATTTAAAACTTTTGTTGCTTTTTTTTATGAATAGTTAAGACGATCAAGGGTATTGTTTATCCACCTAAGCTTAAACATCAAAGTCTACCAAGCAGCCATTAGATACGATTAAGGTTCAATTAATTAATAGCTAGTGTTCCCCATAACATGACATACCCCCGTTATCAAGCAATACCCCGAAACCATCACCAGAGGTGAGCATGCAAAATTTCATCTATAGGGCTTACATGTAGCGTGTCCCTTCTGGTCGGTTTCTTAATGGTAATGAGACGCGAGCAAGGGGACCCCACATGGCTAACAGCGTGGATGATCAAGTCTGTAGTGAATTTGTACTTTTGTACTTTTGTGATCATGTTTATAGACTTAGAAGGGTTTGCTCTTTTTGGCTTAATTTTAAATATCCACAACCCCACTTAGGAATTGTGAATACCCAGATGAATGGATTACATACAGACCCATGGTCTCCGGACGCGAAGCATCCCATCAATACAAGATTTAAGGTCATAAAACCATACGCCAATAAGGTGTAAAACACTAAACTAGCAGTTTAAGATTTATATCACAGGCTACACGGCATACTCTAACGTTAAACCTACACAAGCATCATATGATAACGTATTCAGATTTTTAAATTTTATAATATTTCCACATTTCATACCAATAATTGAGGCTTGAGTATGGCCCGACCTTTCATTACTTATCTTCCACGGACAAAACGCTTTACCCACAAAAGATTTCCGTTTTAACCAATTTATCAAATTTGCCCTTTCATTTTCAAGGCTGAGCCTACCGACACATCCCAAGTTAAGTGCGTTTTTTTATTTATCTCATATTATTAGTAGTTTGAAAAACCAATATCCGATAAAATCATCATCTCCCACTTTAACGCAAAAAACTAAATTCAAGGGACATTTTTCAAAAAAAAAATTATTTTTCAATTTTTTTTAAGTTAGAATTAAATTATGACTCAAATATCTTATCCCCACACTTAAATTTTGCATTGTCCTCAATGCGAGGATAAGGACGACTTATAACAAAAATAAAATAAAAATTAAAGTCGGACTACAAAAAACTAAAAAATTTAAAAAATAAAAACAAAAGCAAAATAAGAAGTTAATAAGCTAAATAATGGACAAGACTTAGTTGGGAATATGTGCATGAAACATGATGCCAAGGTCTTCTTCCATGAACGCCCTCCAACTACGAACGTGTTCAGCAATTGTTAACTCTTTTTCTCACACACGAACGTAATGGCAAAACAAAACAAACATATCTAAGATGTATCTTATCATAATGATAGATATTATGCAATTAAAGTGTTTCACCAACCCACAAATATACAAAACATGAATAATCAGGAGCAAATAAATAAATATAAAGTATACGGCTCCACCGCAACTCCATCATCCCCACACTTGTTTTTTTTCATTATACTCAACCTTGGGATCATCTCTAGCTCAATCTTTCTTCAAACTAGCAAAACTTAAAAACACAAAAACAAAGAAGAACTACGGAAAACTACGTTAATGACTCAATTAAATATACAAACTCCGTGTAACCTCCCCACACTTGAACTTAATCAGGAGGTTTCTCCTTAATCTGGACCGTATCTAACCCGTTTAGTTCCACCCGGAATTTATCAAACAGTAATATATTAATGATGGAACCGCAAAATATTAACTTAGAATTAAAAATCAATAACGGGTCAGACCACCTATATTTAAACTTACCTGGCAAGAGCCGAATGCGTTGTAAAGTATCAAGAAGACTGGTCGTGTTTGACATTTAATGGTTTTTTCACTCCCGTAGACCATCTCTTAAAATATACGCAAGTTTGGTTTTCAGGTAATTTCTCATCCTCGACCTTCTCTCATGGTTTTAATTCCCAAGAAGCATTCAAAATACAGTCCACGGGCCGGAAATAGTGTTCTTTCTCTAACACCACATCCTCATCTACACTTTCCTCTACAAGTAGGGCCTCGAAAAACGCGACATCGTCATTAACATCTAATGTGTCTCCCCCGTCATAATCCGACAATCCATCCAACTCTAGATTCAAGAATTCATCTTCCTCTTCAAGCTCATTATCAACCTTAACCATATCCTCAACACCAAACATTAGCTCGAGTGACTCTCCCAATTCTATCTCATCCTCAAACACAGGTTTCACCATAAATGATCTCAGATATGCAGCCCACTCCTCCTCCTCGTCACAATCATCATCGGAGTCACAACAAAACTCAATACAATTAGCAAGACATACCTGTGAAACCTGAGGTGGGATTTCATCAGCCACTCGTGTCTCTGTTTCCGGGATGAGCTCCTCTTCTTCATCTACATATTCCATGATTGGCTCTTTCCCTTCTTTTGGAAACATCGGGAATAACTCGCCCAACCGATTCATGTATCCCAAATAGTTGTCTTCCACATCATACTTGTAACCAGGTGTCGGTTGCTCCTCCAGCTGCACACTCTCCTCTTCGGTTTTTCAAATAAATTCGCTATCTGACTCGTACACGCATTGGGGCATCTGCTTTGACCCTTCTTCCACCTTTGTCAGTTTTCTGGAGATTTCTTTAACTGCATCTTGGAGACCTGCAAAAACATATATTTGATTTCTTAGTATAGCATCATGTTCAGCTAATGTTTGTTGGTATTGGGCATCTTTCTCCAAAGGTCGGGTCAACAACTCCTCTATCTTATTCAAATACGCCTCAGCACCCCTGTTGGGGTTTCTCTTGGAATGTTGACCATAATCTTGCCCTCGGTTGTATTGATATCCCTGATCTGGTTCATTATAATATGATGAGGACCCCTATGAAAGATAAGACTGTTGCTGCACATAGGGGTTAGTATGATTATATGGACATGCACGAGTCATATGACAACCATAGCATCTATAACAAATAAAGTTAGAACCCTTATATGGACAATCATAGTGTAAATGAGGATCACCACACGTATCACAATTAAGGTCACTATAGTATGGACATTTAATGGTAAAGTGAGGTCCATTACAAATTTCACATATAATTACAAGAATCTAAACTAGCAAAAGACACGGACAATTAGACACCTACGACTCAAAGAAAAAAAATAATAATAAACACGTAATTATCTGATTAACTAAAACCCTAAAAACACAAAAGCAAAAACACAATAGCACGTATATAGCAAGTAAGTCCAATCAGTGTTAGTAACGCAATCGCCAAGAGTCCCCGGCAATGGCGCCAAAAACTTGATGTGCTAAAAGTAGTCAAATATTTATTAACTAAAATTATACTAATCTAGGCACTAAGTAATACTCTAGACTCTTAAACTACTAACCGGAAAGTGAACCGGTCGACTCTAGTACAGCTAAGTAGGTCCGGATATCGAACCCACGAGAATCTTTAAATTACGAAACTAGCAAATTAGACTCAACTATAAGACACGACTATTTATTGATAATATTTGAGAGGGAATTTAATTCTAATAATTAAAACTCTAAATAATTAACTAAAATTAATTAACTTACTAATAATTAACTAATGAGTACTTAACTATTAAACTAATAATAAAATATTAAAACCTAATCATAATTAATATAATAATAATAAAACATAATCATAACCTTAAAACTTAATTAATTAATTAATAAAACCTTAACCCTAATTACTTTAAACTAATAAACAATTTAGAAAGCTTTGATTAATTCAGATGATTAAGATAACTACCTATGATAGAATCCCCAAAGTTACGGTTATTAATTAAATGAAAAACTCAAGTTATGGAACTGGGATCATAAAATTGACCCTTGACAGAAAACCGGAACAGGACCCTTGAACTTCCGGAAGACGCCTATGGATTTCTAACAAGTTTTAAGACTCACCAGTTTATTAATTAAACTTCTTTACGGTTATTTAATAACTTATATCTAAGTATCTTTATGACGAAAACCTACCTTACAGAGCGAAATTCAAAGATAGCAAAGCAGACTTAATTAACTTAATAGACTAAGCTGACAATCAAATCTAGACGGACTCCTTACGAAGAACTAAATCTAGTAATCCCGACAAGCAAAGATCCATCAATAGCCTATCACCTTACAGCTTTCTAGACTAGCTGCTCACTTTTATTTGTTTAATTGATTTTATTGTTTCTATGATTTTAATCGATATTAACCACAAACTAGTCAAGAACACACAATAAATGACCTAACAAACCCCTATCCTATGAAGCAATCAACAAGGGCAATGTGAAACAATAAATCCAAGTAAACAAAACCAAGCAATCATACGAATTAATTAAATCAAAACTCAACAGTTTACTTAAAACATAAAATCCATAACATAACGAAACGAAATCCAAACAAAATCAAACCGCACTAAGGTTCATCACGACCTAGGTAGTTTATGGAATTTAGCCTAGCATCATATAGTCTAAATCAAACAAAATAAGTAATACTGAAAACATGGTGAAAATCTAATAAACAAAGGATTAAAGGCGATAAAACCCGTAATCTCCAAACGCGAACGTATAGGTCTTCACCGACTGTCTTCTTACCTTCAAAATCATCACAAAGCTCGAAAATATGCTCCAAGAACTCTCAAAATCGGCTAGGGGTTTTAGGCTATGTTTAGGTTTAAGTTAAATGTGTTTAAATACCCAAAACAAGGCCCAACATGAAGCAAAAACGAACTAAAAAAATCCATTAGTTTTGCCTAGGCGTCGCGCGACGGGCTTTGGCCTCCCCGGTCGCGCGGTGCGGCCTGATCCACCAAGAGGGCCGGTCAGACCGGCCTGGTCTGACCGGTTCTCTGTCCGGTTCCTTCCTGACGCGTTCCGGATCTCCATTTTGGCTCTTTTTAACTCGTTTTTTGTCCTTTTTTATCACGATCAACTCCCGAAACCTACGAAACATAAAAGTGTTAGTAGTATACAAATCTTGACTAAAAACGAACAAAAACTATTAAAATATTAATTAAAATATATAAGGGAAACATAAACATTTAGCATTATATCAACCCGAGCCATCAACTTAGATACAATCAGACTATCACACCCTCAAACACATTATCTGTTGCTCCTTTACATGTTTCTGAACACAAGGAGATTAAGATATGAGCAGACTTAGTTAGAATACTAAGAGAATAGGGTATTTAGCTAGAGAGATAACTTGTGAAGATGAACTAAAAGTAATAACATAATGAGGTTAAGAAGGCCATTTATATTCCCAAGCTTTGTGGGCCGAGAACCCACAAAGACCCAACCAGACGAGCCCAACCAGCAATATTGTGGGCCTAGAACCCATAAAGACCCATAAAAATCCAACCAGACAAGCCCAAGAAGAATCAAAGAGCCCAATGCCAAGTTCAAATATAACCAGTAGACAAAATTAAAGCCCAAAAGAGTTTAACCACATCAAAAATAGTTTTAACACTTGTTTTGAGGAGAGTAGTTTCGAGATGAAAATAGAATTTAAGTAAAAATATAAAACAAATTAGCCAAAATAAAACAAAAGAAACACATAATACGATCATAACATGGAACACCAGTCTTGAAGCAATTTAGCAAAATTTGGGATCAAAATTTCAGTCTTTGATAAAAACGCCGCCTTTATGAAAAGATCCGAACATGGAATCTTATTAATTAAGGTGATTTCACAAGGATTCATGTTCAGCGTTATTATGACATAAAGAGACAGGTTAATAGCAGGTATAACAAACTTAGCATGATTTTCATTGCGTATGTGATATAGATTAGGTTCAGTTAGACATAAATCTCATATGGACATCACTCATGGACCTGTGATGCCTCATATCTCGTCTCAAAGCGTATTTGGCTTTCCCTAGATCACCCCAATTTGACTCCAACCCCCTAGTGCTTGATCAAAAGATTTTCTTTACATAAATAAACTTATAAGCTTCAAGGTTGAACGTTGGACTTAAATGCCTTTCATTCAGAGTGTTTAGGACTTATTTGAATGCACCACTCTTGTAGTTCTAGTTTGAACCTTTAAGCTTTTGAAACACCAAGTTTTTAACAGCACAAATTATATGCATACTCATAATAATTTTTTTTTAATAATAATAAACATAATAGCACAATATTTTTGGTGATCAAGACACTAACGAGCTAGTGTATGACTGGGTAATTGTTTTTCTACATATCCTTCGGAGAGATGTATATGGAGACATGCACATTTCATCAAAATGACCCTCCATAGTAAGTTTAGCATATGTAGTTTATATCACATCAACTTTTACGCATCATGGAAAGCTACCATACGAATCAATGATGGTTTTAGAGCCTTTTAAGCTTAATAACTTCACCCGTTAGGCACACAAAAACAATTTTTCTATCATTTTCCAAAGGTTGGATCAATTTTCATTTGAAAAATGTTTTGAAGCTTCATAAAGCTGTTAACTGAATAATCATATCATTTCCTAGAAGACAGTTTAAAACTTAGTCACCCCGATCACTCTTAGTTTTCAGGTAAATGGCTTTCCCGTATGTCCACAAGTGGTTAACAGGACCAAACACATATGAAAATACATGTCCTTCCAACTTAGAATTACCGACATTATTTTAAGTGAAAAAATTCAAAACACAAAAACACATCACAATCTCCCCGGATGCTTTTAGTCTTAGGTAAATGGCTATCCTGTGAATCTACAAGTAGATGACCGGACCAAACATATACAAGTATATTCCCTCAAACTTGAGCAGCCGACATAATTTTAAGAGAAAGTGACACACACACACACACTCTTTTTGACTTTTTTAATTTTTTTATGAAATAAGAAAACGCACACACACTATTTTTGCCTTTTTTGATTTTTTTTAGATAAGAAAACACACACACACTATTTTTGACTTTTTGGTTTTTCTCCCCCTAAATATGTGCAAATTTAGAAAATTTGTACAAATCTATACTCAAAAGGCTCAATCCTTGAAACGAAGAATTTTAAGAAAACTCACAACCACATTAAATCTAGTTGTTCTGACCGGCTTAGTAAATAAGTCCGCCACATTATTATCAGTGTGAAATTGCTTAAGATGAATCAATTTTCTGTTGAAACAGTCACAAATAAAATGTATTTGAAGTCAATGTGCTTGGTTTTTGAATGTTGAACCGAATTTTTTAACGATTGCAATGGAAGCATCGTTATCACAGAAAATAGGAGTGTCAAGAAATTCCAAACCGTAATCCAGCAATTGATTTTGCATCCAGATGACCTGTGAGCAGCAAGCTAATGCAACAACATATTCAGCCTCGACAGTTGATGTAGATACCGTTTGTTGCTTCTTGCATTGCCATGAGATGAGACGATCGCCCAAAAACTGGCAGCCGGCAGATGTGGATTTCCTGTCAATGTCATATCCACCATAATTGCTATCAGCAAAGGCATAAAGATCAAAATCTAAGTTTTTGGGATACCAACGACCTAACTTCGGTTGTCCCTTCAGATATCTAAAAAAACGTTTAACAGCAATTAAATGAGAAAATTTAGGATTAGCCTGAAAACAAGCACATTGACAGACTGCGAACATAATGTCAGGACGACTGGCGGTGAGATACATCAGGGACCCCATAATCGATCGATAGTACATTTGATCTATGGGACTCCCTTCAGGATCAGACAGTAGGAGAGGCCTTTCCGCCATAGGATTGGTAGCACTTTTGGGTCTTGAAATTCAAATTTGCCCAGCATGTCTTCAATATACTTTCCCTAATGTAGCAAGATTCCTGTTGAACTCTGATGAACCTGCAACCCCAGAAACGTTGTCATTTCTCCCAACGAGCTCATTTAGCACTTTTTCTTCATTACTTCCTCAAATTCAGTACACAACTCAGCAATAGTGGACCCAAAAATGATGTCATCCGCATAAATTTGAACCAGAATCAAAACTTTCCTGACAGTTTTAAGGAACAGAGTTTGATCAATGGTCCCTCTTTTATAACCATGTCCCAGAAGATGTGTCGTCAGTGTAGCATACCACGCTCGAGGAGCTTGATGAAGACCATACAGTGCTTTATCAAATTTGTAGACATGATTTGGATTCGTTGAGTCCACAAACCCTGGTGGCTGATCCACATAAATCTCTTCTTTAACTTCGCCGTACAGAAACGCGGTCTTAACATCCATCTGATACACCGTGAAACCCATAAATGACGCATAATCCAGAAAGATCTGAATGGCCTCAAGTTTAGTTACGGGATCATAGACTTCGGTATAATCTAAACCTTCAACCTGATGAAACCCACGAACGACTAACCGTGCTTTGTTTCTAACAATAACTCATGTGTCATCTTGCTTGTTTCGGAAAAACCATCTCTTGTATAGCACCTTCTTTCCTTCCGGTACTTAAACCAATCTCCATACTTTCAATTTATCAAACTGATTTAACTCTTCATGCATAGCGTCCACCCAGCTTGGTTCTTGAAAAGCCATTTCCACCGATTTTGGCTTAATTTGAGAAGTGAAACAAGAAAACAAGCAACTGTTTATGTGTCCTATCTGACTTCTAGTGGACACACTTGTTTCAAAAGGACCTATGACATTCTCAGTTGCATGATTTCGTTGAGTTCTTGATGGAATCATTTGTTCAGGAGCAGCTCTGGTATAGGGTAAGTAAGATAGATTTTCATCAATCTCAGTGAGGGGATTCTTCCATCCAGAAGCCGTCGTACTGTGCGAGTACGAAGTGCGGGCAACGTATTCATTCGGAATGATATCGGGAAACAGAGTGCTCCCGAAAATTTGACGAATAGGAATCTCACCCTCAACTGTTGGAGCATTTTCTAAGAAGTTGATGACACGGTTTCAGTAACTTCTTCTGGTTGATTGACAGAGACAGGCGGAGTGACATCAAGTGGTTCTATGAGATCATCGTCCAGAATTGGAGATACGTGAGATATTGCATGTACGTCTTCTTTCTCAGCATCTACAATATCTTCACCTGAAGTTTCTGTGTTGATAACTGGAAGGACATTGAACAGTTTGAAAAGTTCATTGTAATCGAACAGCCAGTCAGGACCAACACGGGCATCGGTCTCATTTTCTTCCAACCAACGAACATCATATGATTCCAAAATTTGCTTGGTTGACTTATTGTAAACTCTGTAGGCGATACGACCAGCATAACCAACGAAGTAACAGTCATCAGCTTAGGCCCCAAATTTTGGAGTTGACTCAAGATTCAGTAGAGTACATGGGCAACCAAACGCTCTGAAATGTGCAACTGTGGGTTATGACCATAGACAATCTCATACGGAGTTTTCATTTGAGACTTGTTGATTATCACCCGATTCTAAACATAGCATGCCGTATTAATAGCTTATGCCCCAGAAGAATAATAGTAGTTTAGAATCACACAACATCGTCCTCGCTGCCTCAATAAGAGTCATGTTTCTCCTTTCAGCCACACCATTCTATTACAGTGTGTGAGCTGAACTGTATTGACGAAGTACCCCCCCCCCCCCCTTCAGAACAAAAATAATTAAATGAAGCATTCTTGAATTCCATACCATTGTCACAGCGAATCCCTTTCAGCTTCAGATTCAGTTGATTTTCCATAAGCACCACAAATCTCTTAATCAATTCTGCAATTTCACTCTTATTTGACAAGAAAAACACCCAAGTAAAACGTAAGTAGTAATCAGTAATAACGAGACAATAAGAACTGCGAGAAAGACTCAAAACATGAACCAGACCGAAAAGGTCCATATGTAACAGTTGAAAAACTGATGAAATGGTATTAACCAATTTTGGCTTATGAATTTTTCGATGATGTTTAACCAAGGCACAAGCCACACATTTTTCAATAGTAACAAAATATTTAATGGGTAACCCACGTACCAAATCATTTTTAGCAAGACGGTTCAAATTTTTCATATTAGCATGACCAAGACGACAATGCCAAAGTTTGGCATTATGTTCTGACACTTTTGAAAGAAGCAGGTTATTTCATCAAGAACATTTTTGGTCATGTCGATCACATAGGCATTATCTTTTCTTTGTGATCGAACAAGAATCCAGTCTTCTGGTATGATGATACCTGGTTTCGAAATCAAACACTCTTTCTTAGTAAAATGAGTTGAATAGCCTTTATCACAGATTTGTGACACGCTCAACAAACTGTGCTTCAATTCTGGAACAAAATTAACATTTTTGAATTTCATAACACCGTTACAGTACCCTTCTGTGTGATCTTCCCCATTTCTCCTCCCGCAAAGGACACATACCCACCATTAAATATTTGAATGTCGTGCAGCTGGGAAATGTCTCCTGTCATGTGCCTGGAACAGCCACTATCAACATACCAAGGTTTGATGATATTCCTCCATAGTTGTTCCTGCACTATGTGCGAGATTAATTAGACCTTGGTACCCAGCAATGTTTTAAAAACTGGTATTTTACTTGTACCGGATTGTGTTAAAAAATGGTACAACCGGTTGAACCGATTTATACCGGAAGGTTCAACTGGTTGAATAGATTACCTTGTAATTTCTTATAAATGTAACTTCAATCCAAAAATAGTCCATAAGTAAATGATTCTCATAAAAAAAATAATCCAAAAGTTAATCCATATTAAAAACATAATGCAAAAGCACTCAATTTTTTTAAAAAATAGTCCTAAGTTTACACGTTTGAATGTGAATTGTCGGGTTAAAAGTAATTTTCAAAAAATATGGGCTACAAATATCAAAAATTTCTTGGACATAGAACCGGTTTGCCAGTAAAAACCGGTATTTTAGACAAAACCCGTTGGTACGATGTTCTATCAAACCGGCCAAAATTACCGGACTCAAAATACTGGCATGTGGTGTGAAATCCGATTTAACCTGTTCAACTGGTCGGTTTGAAGTTGTTTTTAAAACTCTGGTACCCAGTCCATAGTTACACTGGGTCACCCTGACTCATCTAAGGTTGTCACAGGTTGCCATGACATGTCCTTTTTATCATCTAACATTGAATTTAAAGACTGTTTTACCGGAGACTTAGGCAACCATTTATGTCTACCATTGTAAGATCTGGCATTAGATATACGAATGGATGACTTGATCTCTGGTTTTTGAGGGCTAGAAATAGATGATATTGTCTTTTCCACTTGTTTCGGTACAGAATTCGTGTTCGTTTAAGAGACCGAAGCACCTTTTCTACCCTCTTTACAAAACATGTTAGGCTTGGTCTGATGAGGACTAAACCAACCAGATTTGTTTCTGTTCTAATCATCGTTAGAGGAATTAGCCTGATTATACCTAAAGTTTTGCCTGTAGGTATTATGAGGCATATAAGGCAAATTCCTCTGATAAAATCCATAATAAGGTACATATGGACGATGTGGATAATTTCTGGCAATATGACCAGGAGTGCCACAGTTAAAACAAGTTTGACGTTTTACATAGAAATTATCTTGGGCAACTCGCTGTCTGGACCGATTGTGTGGACCAGCTTGATTTACTTGAGGCTTGACACTTGTTACATTAGTTAACTTACTGCCTTGTTTGCCATTAGAGCATCCCTCTTTAACAAACCTAGGCGAAGAGTACTTGTTGGAATTTTTTGATATTTTAAACTTATTAGAAATCACATTTTCAGAATTTAAAGTCTTATCGGAATCAACCACATAAGTATCATTGATCTTAAAAACAGAGCCCACACAAACAGTCGGAGTAACAGAATTCAAAATAGGTAATTTTAATGAAACATTAGAAATAATGTCTTTATTAATTGAAACACGAGACTCATCATCCTCATCAGTCCAATCCTCAATGATTACTCTATCTGCACATGAGGCAAACACATCAGAATCGTTCAATTTTAAAATGGACGCAGTAGTTTCTACTGAGTCGATCCTTTCATTATTAGCAGGTTTACCATACTTCATATCTTTAACCTTTTCTTCCTGCTCTTTGTTAAAAGGAAGACCTGTGTAGTTGTCATTATATGGTGGGGGTACCTGACTATATCCTATACCCTCACCCTCATTCTCTTTCCACCATAACTGATTTTCAATCATGGAATTAACTAACTTACTGGAGCCATCAAACTTTCTAAAATCAAATTCAGCCCTTTTAAATTTTTCAGTTAGATTAAACACTTCTAACTTAGAGGCTTCCAGTTCAGAAGTTAATTCAACAATTTTCTGTTTGGCATCTCTATGGTGGCAACATTTCAAACTAAAATCAGATTTTAGTTTAGAAAAGTCCTTTGTCTGTGCCTCTATTTATCCAAATAATCCTTTTCAGTTTTCTTAACCTTATGATTTTTAGATTTTACCGTTTCCATTTCTCTAAGAAAGTTACTATTATGAGATTTGTAAATATCTAATTTATCAATACAAGCTTGAGAACATAAAGAAGAACTTACCTCAGAAGAGCAAGGAGAAGTGAATGCTATAAATGCAAATTGAAGTTCATTGACTTGTTCCTCAACAGCATTTTTTTTTCAGACTCTTCAAAACGAACAAAGTTGCAGTTTGATTGTTTATGTTGAGAGAGACCTGTTAAGCAACCAAACCCCTTTCACCATCACTTGAGCTACCCCCAGCTTCTCCTCTAGCATTAACCACGTGAACCAGCACCCTTTCCATATTTCCTTCCTTGGCTGGATTAATGCACTCATGAGCAAAATGACCCGGCTCGTGATAGTTGTAACACCTCAGAATGTCTTTGTTAAAACCCACCTTCTGATTATTTGGCATGTTCCAATTATTTCTTCATGTTCTCTTAGTAAATTTCTTGGCCCGAAACACTGCCATGGCGATTTTCCAAGAGATATCCATTTCCTCTACATCAACAGGATGGATTTGATCAAGTTCAGCAGCCACTACAGGTTGAACCAAATCTCCCGCAAGAAAGGCATTGTAACAGTTCATGAATCCCGCCATTAAAGCAATGTTTTCTTGAGTTTCATTTGAAATAGAAGGAGCTTGGTTGGAATTCTGACTAGGAGAAACGCCCGATGATTGAGACTGAGCATTAACAGTAGGAGATTGACCAGGCTTGGCAAAGAACACTGGCGCTTTTTGTGGTGAAACATGAGTGAAACATGAGAATATTGACACTGCCCCTTAGTGGATTTAAACATTGAGAAGTTGGCTTGAGGTTGAAATTTCGGTTGTCCCAGAGTAGTCTTGAACATTGAAAAGTTATCTTGTGAGATTAGTGCATTATTGGAAGCAACATTGTAGCCAGCTGCGCTGTAGGAGTTTGCATGATTTATAGCACGTTGTTTGTCGTCCATGTCACATGCTTTGATGATAGCCATAACCTCAGACAGTGTCAGTTTGTTGAGATCGTTTGTCTTCTTAATGACCACAACATTCATGTCCCAACTTTGAGGTAATGAGTTCACCAACTTATTGTATGTCTCAGCAGCTGTTAAATTGATGCTAGCAGATCTCATCTCAATCACAAGAGCTATGAACCTTTGAAGCTGAGTTTCTAACGACTCTCCCAGAACATGATTAAACATATTGAATTTTTGTCGTAGTAGATCTTGATGACTTCTTTTCATGTCCTCATTTCCTTCATACACCTCAATCAGTGCTTCCCATAGTTTCTTAGCAGATTGCAATTCTCTAAAACCCAGGGCAATCTCAGGTGAGAGTGTCATAGTCAAGGTTGAAAGTGCTTTTTCATCCTCTTCTATTTTAGCAAGATCATCATCATCATACATAGCAATAGGCTTTACAGCAACTTCAGTAGAGTTCTCACGCTGGTAAGCGATGACTTGGGGACCCCTAACTATGCTTCTCCATATTTTGGCATCTTTTCATCTTAACATACTTCTCGAAACAAAACTTCCACTCGCTAAACCCCTCATGAGACAGCAGACGGGGCACGCGAGTAGTGGTCCCCATTATGGAATCTAGTTCTTGATGAAGTGAAGCATTGGATGACCCGTTACATTTAATCAGTTGATCCATTTTAGTTTAATCATTCCAAAAGTAATTTAATTCCAAAAATTCAAAAGTCCAATACACCAGGCCCAAATATGATGGATCAGGCTCAACTATGTTCACAGTCTGCATTGACCGAGAACAAGAGTTGACCGAGAACTGAATACGTTGATCGAGAATCAAGGATGTTGACCGAGAACCAAGGAATGATGACCGAGAACCAAGGAAGTTGAGTGAGAACCAAGGAATGTGGCCGAAAACCAAGGAATGTGGCCGAGAATTCTTAATACTGTCCGAAAATGATCAGATTACAAAAGTAACACTTGAAAGATTGGCCGAAAACCCTCAAATCTACCCGAGAACTGATTATACTGGACGAGAACTGGAGAATCAGTTGAATTTTGTAACAACTAACTCCAAAGATAGCACAATATTTTACCAAAACAAAACCATTTCCTCTTCACCGATTAACAACTCGCCGGAAATACAACCAAACCACCAAACACTTAGATCTTGAATCCGTTGAAATCACAATAAAGAGCCTGAATAGGTCAAAGGCTCTGATACCAATTGTAAGTCCCAAAGACAGATCTTTCAATAGGATATCAACACACCTCAAAGATATTGCGGAATATATCGTAAGATGATTCAAGACAAATAAGCAAATACGTAAAGAACACAATGGGATGCTTCAAAACACACGTTATATAAACGTCGGGTGCTTAAGCCCTTGAGTACAATACTCGTTTAGCCAACAACACAATGAACGACCAACCGAAACCCTGTACACATGTAATCTATATATAGGGAAGCTAAACAACCTAGCCCAACAAAGCCCAAAGCCCACTGAGATCCATAAAGGATCTCGGTTTACATACCCAACCTAAAACACGAATTATATTAAATTATAACTAAGTACAAACCAACTAAAAGTAGACCCAACATGTTCTCCATACGACTGTCTAGGGACTGAGGTCATATTTCAACATCATCTTCATTATTAGAAATTAGTCCCTTCCCATTATCTTTCTTCTTTTTCTCATAGATTTCATCTCCATTACCTTGAGGAAGAACGTTATCAGTGTCATCAAAAAAATTTTAATTCCAGATCCTCATCTCAAACTTTTATTTCCTCAGTCTCTAGATTTAATCTCATCATCCACATCATGGTAAACACCATTTATACCATCAAAATTAACATTTTCAACATCATTATTATCATCATCTAAATCACCATCATTCTCATTATTATCAAATCATCACCTTCATCACTTGAATCACCGTATAGTTTGCCTATTAAGTTAATAGCACTCTCCCCTTGTTTTGGTGAATCTGAGGGATTCTCAACCTCAACTTTGATCTTTTGAGCTTTTCAATTTCTTTGAATGCTTCTTCAAGATGTCTTTTAGTTCAAATTTTTCGTCAGCCAATTTCAAATTCTCCATTTCTAGGTTCAAATTAGTGTTCATTAACTCAACATATACCTTTGCATTCACTGTACTTGAACTGGATTTGGCAGTTTCATTCTCCCCCTCAACATGAGATGGGGATCTACCAACCCTTTCTTCAAAATTTTGCTCGTCTTCGGCATGTTCTTGTACTTGTGGTTGTGGAGGTATCGGAGGTTCTAGATAATTAGTTTCAACTTGTGTTTGTGCTTGTTCTTGTTCAATTGGTTCAGTATCATCGTTCCCATTAACAACATTTTGAATAACTTCATCAATATTTTCAACAGCATTATCACCAACTCCATCATTACCACCATTTTGATTATCGTCATTGTCATTATCACTATCATTATCTTCAACTTCTTCATCAACATATACATTCTAAGGTTCTGTTTATCCAAGAACATCAATGTTTGGATCCAACAACCATGGGAGCCCATCATATTCAACATTTTGATTAAAATGACTTGTAAGAACCAACCTTCTGATCATGTTGAACACATTAGGATCTTGTAATACCAACACTTCTCCTTGTTTAGCCAAGTCAGGCAATTTAGAGTCCAGAATTATTTGTAAAGATCTTGGATACATTAGGAATTTGTCTCTTTCAGATTTCAAGGAATTTTAATTCCTAGGACGAGCAGGAGTCTTCTTTGTGCCAACCTTTTTCTTCCCAACAACCTTCTCTGCCAGAGACTCATCGTTTAACGCAGTACTTCATGGGACTCGCCTCTCTTGCGTCCTCACATAAGCCTCCATCGCTATATCCTCACCCACCAGACCTCGTCATCTACCAACCGCTGCTCTTTATTGCCTCCTCTGCTATTGCGGGTTGTCACTGCTTTCAATTGTGCCTTCGGGTTAAATTTGGTGGTGCCAACAAATGATCCGACTTGCTTGTTAGGTAACATCTGCTTCATTAGCTCATCCATCTTTCGTTATATATCCAAGAATGATTACTGATTATTTAGTAATGTGTCGTGCTCATCCAGTCTCTAGTGTGTGCTCTGATCTCTGTCTATATGGTGATTAATCATCTTCGTTTGATTTGCTAAAAACTCTTTAAGACCCGAATCCATATTGATGCTCTTTCCTGAGCTCGAGTTAGCTGATTTTGCTCCTGCCTCTGCTGGAATTCCCGAGCATTACCTTTTAACCTCTAACCATAATTCGAGTTATTCCTCCATCCCGAATCTCCAGAGAAAAATTTGGGCCCCGATTGTGTTTACCTAAGAAATCCACCTGCTCCTGTTGATCGACCGAAAAATCAACACTACAGCATGCCATTCGCGGCAAATTTCATATTTCTGAGCAATATTTTTAAAGTCCCTGATCTCTTTTTGCATTTCCTCAAGGGCAGCGACAGCTATGCATGTTTCATTGGTGACTTGATAAAGCCCTCTAGCGGAATAGGTGGTGGTTTTAGTGGCCTATCAGGTGGACGACTCTTGCTGCTCAGCTATCGTGAGACTATTAAACATCTCTGCACATCATCGATATCCTTCTTCTTCGACATGTTTCCTCCTGCCGCAATATTAAATCTTCGCTCCACTTCAAAAGGTAGCATGTTATAAACTTTTTCGACTACGGCCCAATTAGACACCGTGTTTGGGGCATTTACTAAGCAGATTGTGGAACCTCTCCCAAACCAAAGAATAGGGCTCGTCAGATCATACCATTTACAAAGCAGATTGTGGAACCTCTTACAAAAAGAATAGATTTTATCACGAAGATGTGAAACTTTAGATGGTGGAAAATACTTCTTAAGAATTTGGCTTGTAGATTATCCAAGATGGTGAAAGAACCATGGGAAGATTTTCCAACCATAACAAGGCTTGACTAGATAGAGAGAACGAAAAAGATGAAGGTAGATGGAAACAGGAGTGATGTTGGAGACATGAAAATGTCAAAGATGCGAGTGAGTTTATTCAAATTTTACGGAGCATCATCGCCTTCAAGTCCATGGAATTGGGAAGAGTTGGTAATGGAGTTCATCACGTTAGATAGAATCTGCCAGTTGGTTGCATCGGGCATCGCAGGGCGCGTGACGGCAGATCTTCTTCTTGTAACTTCCTCATTCGCTCTAGAATTAATAGTGCGCCTATGGGGGTTTGCATCACACATCTCTGAAGTAAGAGCGGGTAACGTGTATCTGCCTTTCGCCTAAAGCACATTTAATCTCTCGAAGCTCCCTTTGGCGCTCATGAAAATCTCTCTCGAGTTCATCAGATGTAGCAGACTCCGTTGGTCCTACTGAACGTGTGCCTCATATACACTAAAAAGCATATATAAACAATGAGAACCCAAACTTATCCCTAAACACTCACGTTTTGATCAAGGAAAGATATAACAGATAAGGGAAACTATATATTTGAATATAATTGTAACTAATTGAATCTAAAAACAAATACAAAAGCTAAAAGAATCTGGTTTTGTTATTGCCAAGTGTGTCCTTGTCAGCAATGCCAACAACTTGATGTGCCTGAGTGGTGTATAAATTTTAGCAATTAAATGAGCAAACGCACCTATTAAAAAAACCTATAAAATCCTAAACCAGACCACTAATGACAATGGTACCCTTAGAATGTAGAAGAGCTAAAGGAAGTCCTGGAATAAGGAACCCAAGGTACACAATCGTATGACGAAACTATAACTAAAAGCTAGATGATTAATAATTTGAGAGAATTTGTTTTTATTGTCTATATTGTTTTTTAAAACTAATTAAGACTTAATCTAATTAATGAAATTAAATTATACTAGAAAAAGAATTACTAAATCTAACACTTTGGCAAATTCAAATAAGAGAAACGACTACTTAGGCAAGGAATCCATATTGTGACAACCTAGACTTACCGGTTACGGGACTTTTCTAAAGGAACCGAGATCTAAAGATACGACACCCTAGGAAACCAAATGAATCCATGATCACTCTCCCAGTGTCATAAACACACGGTAAAAAATGAACATGCGCCTATTATCGAAATATATTCAACCATGTAATATGTGATACAAGATTCAAGCATTCAATCAGAAGTAGATATGCAATAAGCACGTCCTACAAACTTAAACAAATTTTTAATTAATAAAAATCCCAAAACAAAACCAAAAAAATCCCGACTAAGTCCCAAACAATCAACAATTCTTCATCACAAGCCAATATAAGAATGGTTTTAGTCAATAATCGTGTCTAAGAGTAGCAAAACATCATACTTAATAGCAAACATGGTCTGATATAGCAAGTTTTGCATAGAATCAATTGAAACAAACCCGGTACTCGTCTTAGCAATCCAACGGGAACACCAGTCTTGAATCTCATGAACCAGAATCTTCTCTTTCTTCAAAATCGCCCTAAGTAGTACGTTTTTGTGGCTGGAAGTATGTTGTGGCGTAATTGGATTTAAAAAATCCTTAGATAGGTTTTTTGCAAAAAACTTATTTGACAAAAAAATCTATCGCGCGTCGCGGGGGTAGGGGTGGCATATCTTCTTTCCCCACGATAATCCCCCGACAAAATTAGTTGGGGCTTGATTTTTGATATTTTGGATTCCCCCTCACACCGTGGGGGACATAGATACCCCACCCCCCCCCCCCCGGAAACGTGTAGGAAGTCTTCTGCTCAAAATTTTATTTTTTTAATCTGTTTCAACTCGGATGTGTGCAATTTCATGTAAGAGCTGGTTTTCAGTCTTTTGCCTCGTTTTCAGCACCTTTCATGCACAGGCATCTGGACATACAAAAATGCGTAACTATATGCTAATTCTAAACATATAAACGTTATATTTTTAGCATGTTTTCTTATTAAAACTAGTGCGAAAACGAATACGTGTTCCAACTCATCATTCCCATGGAAGAGTTCGCCGTTGAACCCCGTTTCAAGACTATTCTCACTTGAGAACTCTTTCTCCTCTAGGGGGTTCGACCATTAGCCGGATATAAACACTTCGTTGTCTATATAATGGATAGACCTTAATCCTGGGAGCATTTTCAGGAACTTCCTCTAGCTAGAAAGTTACTCAATGATGTTGTCGAAAAAGAACGAGCAAAAGGAGTCGCAATAAGGCTCGATTTTCAAGAAAAGCCTAGCATGACTCTTTCACCTTTGCCTCCTCCCTTGACCCTAGGTTAACCCATTGAACCTTTGAGAAGTATTGCTATAGTAAACGCAGTTTCTCAACCTTAAAAGAGACCGGAGAATTAGACCTCATGCGGCTAACCGACCTTTGACAGCTCTAGCTGGTCATGAACATGCCACCCTCAGTTGCAGTTGAACCTAGGATTCAACCTTTTTTAGCAAAGGTATCGACACCTATGTCTAAAGGTTGTCAGATCCAACAAATAAAATAAACCTACTTGACACACTAAAAATAGTATGAATGATATTAAACTTCGTGACCTCAGGGATACAGATTAACTAAATTGTACCTAAAATGTTTCAAGTGCAGCTACAATTGGTATTAAGCAATGTTGTAAAAGTAGGTCTCCAAGGCCGAGTACTCCCCAAGTAATCGCTACAAGGTATGGCACTGAGGCGCCTTTAGTTAACTCTGTCTAGTTACTAAGAATCGATTATAGGTGGTCAACTTCAGCCAGAATCAAATCTATTATGTCAATTTGAGCCGATTTTTCCTTAAAAAAATAAAACACAATTCCTATTTCTTTAATATTAAAGAACAAACATTGATTTTTTAATTAATGATTAGAATGTTTTAAAAATAATTTAGTATTTAAAATACCAAATACTTTCCAAAATACCAAATAGTTTCCTAAGTTCTAAGATTTATGCTACATAGTTCCTTAAATATGCTCACACAGTTTACTAGCTTCAAATTTTATGCCCTTCATACTCTTAACAGAAATTATGTGTTTTTATTTCAACCCTTCTGTGTGTGTGTGTGTGTGTGCGTGCGCACGTGCGTGAGTGAAAGCATCATGGCCCCACCCCATTCCCCTTGAAGGGGCTTAAACCGGATAAAGCCCCCTCCCTTAAAGCTCTATCTATAAAGTCCTGATGCGGTACTTGGACTTTACAAACCCCCTTACCACCCCCTATAAAGCTCACAACATCCAATCTTATGGTTGCACCCTCGCCACCTAAAAAATGGCTAAAATCCATGAAATTTTCACACCTCTAGAAGAGGCCATGTGCGTGGATGAAAGTACAAAACAACTAATTGTGTTAGGAGATTCATAATCAAAATCTCGATATTAGTGTTCAAACCAACATGGTATGAAATGTAACATCCTACTTTCGATAAGAATTAATTACATAAATTTGGTTTATTTTATACTGTGTCGTTTAGCGGTTTAAATAAATAAACCTATAGAAGGTGGGCTTGGACTTTAAAAGATGGAATAAGAGATGGTATGGGCCTTAGGTCCATGGGCTTAAGGAGTATAAATATCCCTTAAACCCCTAATCCTTTCCATTTTTAAACATCTCTACACCATAGCCTACACCATGAAAAACACACACAAACACCATCCTATAACCCGAGCCAAGATCCGAAGGCGAAAACCCGAACCCGTTGGTGCTTAAACGTATGTGACGAACCAAAACAACATCGAAACTAGACCTTGTTCGTAAACCGACCCGTTTAAGGTACGTTTATAATTAGAAATTGTTTATTTATGTTCGGATTCGTTTAATAATCCTAGATCTGAGTATATGTGGTAAAAAACGAATCCAACGAAACAAAACCTACTGAAACTGGTTAATGTTTGATGGGTTAATTCGTGTATGAAGAAACCGTATGTATATATGTAACCGTCGCACCCTTTGAAACATAATATTTGGAAGGTTTGATTATTAGGGTTTGTAGGCGCCTTGATTCCGAGTTCATTGATACCTAAATCATGATGTTTCGTTAAGAATCGAAGGTTTAATTTTAGATCCGGTGTATGTTGACCAGTTCGTGTTCTTGACGATTTTGACTTAGCCTGGGTCAAAGTCTGGATAACAACTGTTGGTAATTCGTTATTACTAGTCACTCGTTACGCGGTCATAACGAATGGGACTCATTTGTGCGACTTGATAACGAATGAACCCTTTAATTCGTTATCTATCCATTCGTTATATTAAGATAACGAATCAAGTCCCACCAAGATAACGAATTAGGCTAACGAACTAGGATAACGAATCAAATCATGTAAGATAACGAATCAGATAACGAAACAGGTGATTCGTTACTCCCTAATTCGCTAAGATAAGGTACCGAATCAGGCCATGTTCTGATAACAAATTAGACCATGAATCAGGCTATCTTCAGATAACGAATTAGGCTTAATTCGTTATAGCAAACAAGTGGGTTAAGTAGATAATAAATTAAAATCCTAATGAAAATGTGTTAAGAGAGTTAATGAAAATAAAATTTTTCCAAGCTGACCTGGCAACTTAACCCCGGCCAGGGGCTCTGATCCTTGGACCCCGCTAGTGGGCTGCCGCCCCTAGAACCCCGCTGCCAGGGGCGCTGTACCCGGACCCCCGTTCGTTGAGGGTTATAATTAAACTAGAAACGCGATATGGGTAGTGATAGTTAATTGATACGTGTAATTGTTATATAGTTAGTCGCGCACAGCTAAAGAAAGGAATAAATATTAACGGTGAACGAAACTGAGTTCAGGTGAGTTTCTAGCCCCATTTCCTTCTTATGTTTTCGGGGCTGTGTGCATACTCAATGTAAATGTTAATACACTTACCTTAAATGGTAATTGTATGTCTTAATGATGAATTTGATACTTACGTTTATATTATGAATGTATGCTTGACTGTACATGAACGATCTTCCGATATTGCACACAACGTTAACAAAGGTATAGCGTAGCAAGTATGATATGAGTATGTGAAAGAAAGTAGGTATGAATATCGCATGTATGATATTATCAAATGTATGTATGAATGTGATAATGATAATGATAAGAAAGGTAATTTAAGGTTAAAGGGTTGCATACCCTAGCAATATATGCAAAGGTTAAAGGGTTGCATACCCTAATAATATATGCGAAGGTTAAAGGGTTACATACCCCTAATAATATATGTGAAGGTTAAAGGGTTGCATACCCTAATAATATATGCGAAGATTACAGGGTTGCATACCCTAATAATATATGCAAAGGTTACAGGGTTGCATACCCAAACAATATATGCAAAGGTTATAGGGCGTAACGTTGTTTAAAACGTAATGTATGAATATGAAACAAAGAAGGTATGAAGGTAAGTAAGTATGTTACTAAAGAAAGTATGAAAGTATGAAGTAGGTACGAAAGTATGTAGTTATGAACGTGTTGTATGTTGTATGATTCACTAGAACTCACTCAGCGTAGCTGACTTTTAGTATGCACGCAGGTGAGTAGAATGAGACAGCTGGCTTGAGCAGGGGCACATGGTAGAAGAATAAGAGGCTGGCAGCTGACGACTCATAGTGTTTTAATTGATGTTTTAATTTTGAAAGACAAGAATGGATGTTTAAAGACATGTTTATGAATTATGATGTAATGTTTAATGAAAGTTTTTATATTCCGCGAAAGTTTTAATTAACTCTGAAATTTAGAATTGTGTTTATGAGTAAATCCCATGTCCAAAGTAGGGCGCCGGTAACGAGACCTTACAAGTTTTTATTAGATCAAAGTTCGAGAGATTTAAGCATCCTACATGCTTAGACTCGAACAGAGAATGGGATATAAGTAAGAAAGGAAAGAAGATGTCAGTTCAAGAAAGCCATGTGTCACTCAAGCAAGCTAAGTAAAGGTAAAGCATATGATTAATTTCTTGTGTAATGTAAGAATGTGTAATAAAGTTAGCTTAATTGCTAGAGATAGGAGTGTATGATTATGTGAATTATTTGAATGTTTAACAGTTAGAAGTAGAACTAGCACAAGTGGACTCACAAAGGGAAGTTTATAGGACACGGAGAGTAACGTGATCAGCTAATCACAGCTGGCCATTGTTATTTCATGCTAGCCTGACTATCCTTGTTCTAAATAGTTCCTTGAGTGATGATGTTTGTGTTTTCCCTTCCAGAATACGATGGCTGGAGCTAGGGCAACTGTTGGAATAGGATGGTCGCACTGGACGTCGTGGCAGGCCACGTACTGTCCGACCACCGTCTGTAGAAAACAACTTCCAACACGGAAAATGAAGGAAGCACCGCTGGACGAAACCCAAGCAACAACGAAGGGTATAAACTTGACCCTGCAGTTTAAGCAACCATTGTCCAATCTGTAGCCATTGTTGTAAAGAACTTGACTCCTGAAGGGTCTGCAAGAAGCCATGGAAGAGCTGAGAAGTCTGGGGGAGAAGAGTAAGAAGGATGATGAGAGGGAGAAAGAGGAATCAAGTGTGGTTAAGTCGATGAAAGTCGATGATAGGAAAAGAGGCCGAGGTGGGTGCAACTATAAGTCTTTCAAAGGTTGTGACCCGCCGAAGCTAACTAGTCTGGGAGACGCAATCGCTACTCTCCAATGGATAACTGTGATGGAAAAGGTTATCCGAATCAGCAAATGTCGTCCCAACCAAGCTGTGGGTTATGCTACCCAATATTTTGGTGATGAAGCCATGTACTGGTGGGAATCTGTTGAACAGAGGAAGAGTCGGGAAGAGATTAAGGCAATGAGGTGGGATGATCTGAAAGAGTTGGTGATAGAAAAGGTTTTGTGCTGACGCCGAAGTTGAGAAGGCGGAGATGAAGTTCCTGAACTTGAAGGCGGGAAGGACGACACACCGAGAGTATAGCACAGAGTTCAACAGCATGTTTAGGTTGGTGCCCGATATGGTTAACACTAAGGCTAAAAGAACCAAGTGCTATGTGAGAAGATTGCCACAGAATGTTCGCATACTAGTCAGGGCGAATAAACCTGGTACTTTTGATTCTGTTGTCGAGCTCGCGGAGATGGTTTATGAAGACCTGGCTGTGGATGATGTTGTGGTGGGAGAAGAGAAGAAAGATAAGAATGAGTCACTCCTGTTAAACAACCCGGTACTCAATTGTGTAACCCTAAGAACAAGCAGCCGAGAGTTTGAGAGAAGAGGTTGTGTAAGACCTGCGGGAAGATGCACGGTGGAGAGTGCAAGTGGGGTAAAGGATCTGATGTCTGTTATAAATGTGGAAAGGCGCATGGAGGAGAGTTAAGAGTAGGGTCAAACGCCTGTTATAAGTGCGAAAAGGTGGGGCAATATGCTCATGAGTGCAGCGAGAAGCCGGCATGTTTCCGGTGTGGTAAGATGGGCCACATGGCCAGAGAGTGTACTGAAACTGGAGGAAGCGGGAAGAAGGATGCTGAACCATCAAGACCAAAGACCAGGACCTACATGTTGACCCAAGAGCAAGCCAAGTAGATTCCAGATGTCGTGACAGGTACGTTCTTAGTAAACCGTATTTCCGCTTCAGTATTGTTTGATTCAGGTGCGAACAAAAGTTTCGTGGCTATGCTATTTAGAAAAGTAGCTAAAATGAAATGTTGTCGAGTGTCTGAAACTTTTATAGTAGAAACCTCTAGTGACACTTCGGTTAAAATAATGAAAATGGTTGAGGACTGTAAGATAGAGTTAGAGGGACATGAGTTCCCTGTTACTTTGTATGTTATGACCTTAGGAGGGTTCGATGTGGTTTTGGGAATGGATTGGTTGTCTGAGTATGAAGCTCAAATATTGTGTAAGAGTAGGATGATAAGGTTAAAGTCCGTGGATGGTAGCGCAGTGTCGGTTTATGGTGAAAAGGAAAGTTCTGGGCTTAATGTCATTACAATGATAAAAACCAAGGGTTTGTTAAGGCGAGGGTGCTGGTGCCTACCTGGCATATGTTGTCAACGCTACGTCCGAGACGAAAGAAATGACAGATGATCCTATCGTGCGCGACAACCCAGATGTATTCCTTGAGGATCTTCCGGGGGTTGCCACCGGGGAGAGAGATATAATTCCAAATAGATTTAGTACCATGAGCCCAGCCCATTGCGAAGGCGTCTTACCATCTAGCTTTGTCCGAGATGAAAGAATTGATGTCCCAACTGCAAGAACTCCTCGACAAGGGTTTTATTAGACCAAGTATTTCCCCGTGGGGTGCACCGGTGTTATTTGTGAAAAAGAAGGAGGGAAGTATGAGAATGTGCATTGATTATCATGAGTTGAACAAGCTTACGGTAAAGAATAGATATTCATTGCCAAGGATTGATGATCTGTTTGACCAACTGCAAGGTTCAAGTTGGTTCTCACAAATAGATCTCAGATCAGGCTATCATCAGCTGAAGGTGAAAGAGGAAAACATCCCTAAGACAGCGTTTCGAATGCGGTATGGACACTATGAGTTCATCGTGATGTCCTTTGGTCTAGCGAATGCTCCCGCAACATTTATGGACATGATGAATAGGGTGTGTCGGCCGATGTTGGATAAGTCGGCAATTGTCTTCATTCATGATATACTGATTTATTCAAAGAACGAATCAGACCACGCCGATCATCTGAGAGAGGTATTGGAGATTCTGAAGGAAGAGAAGTTGAATGCTAAGTTTTCAAAATGCGTGTTCTGGTTGCGAGAAGTGCAATTTCTAGGTCAAGTGTTCAATCCTGAAGGGATTACCGTGGACCCAGCAAAGATTGAAGCGATTAAAAATTGGAAGACTCCGCAGAACCCGACTGACACACGAAGCTTCTTAGGGTTAGCTGGCTACTATAGGAGATTCATCGAAGGTTTCTCCAAGATAGCCGCACCGTTGACTGGTATGACCCGAAAGTCTGTAGTGTTCAATTGGGGTAAGTTTAAGAAGAAGCTTTTGAGGAACAAAAGATAAGACTCACGCAAGCTTCAATCCTTGCTCTACTCGATGGTGACGAGGATTTGGTTGTTTGTACAGATGTTTCATATCATAGATTAGGTTGCATGTTGATGCAACGAGGAAAAGTGATAACGTATGCGTCTAGACAGTTGAAACTCCATGAGAGTACTTATCCGGCGCATGATTTAGAGCTAGTAGTAGTAGTGCATGCTCTCAAGATATGGAGACATTACCTGTACGGTACTAAGTGTACTATTTACACAGATCATAAGAGTTTAAAGTACTTATTCGAGCAGAAAGAATTGAATATGAGGCAAAGGAGATGGTTAGAATTAATAAAGGACTACGACTGCGATATCAAGTACTACCCTGGAAAGGCTAATGTGGTCACTGACGCGCTAAGCCGTAAGAATGAGGAAGTCATTGCAACAGTGAAGTCATACTAGTTGATTATGAACTCAAGTCTATTTGAAGAAATCATCAAGGTGTAGTCAGAAGTGTTGGTAGATGAAAGGCTAGTAAAGAAAGAGAAGATTTTCGGTCAGCAAGACGAGTTGATAGAAAACACGCATGGTGTTTAAGCTAGGTTTGACCGTACGTGAATTCCACGCCACGGAAGTTCGAATCCTAGATTAAGCTCATAAGTCAAGGTATTTGATTCATCCAGGAACCACGAAGATGTACCAAGATTTGAAAAGAGACTAGTGGTGGCCAGGAATGAATAATGATGTGGTAGATTATGTCGGTAAGTGCTTAACTTGTTTACAAGTAAAAGCAGAGCATCAGAAGCCTTATGGGAAAGTGCAACCTTTGGAGATACCAGAATGGAAATGGGAACACATCACCATGGATTTCATAACTAAGCTACCTCGGACAGCTAAACATCATGATATCATCTGGGTGATTGTGGATCGTTTGACCAAAAGTTCTCACTTTCTGCCTATACGAGAGGCTATCTCGTCAGAAACGTTAGCAAGTTTTTTCATCAAAGAGGTTGTATCTAAGCATGGAGTACCGTTATTGATCGTGTCTGATAAAGATACTCGGTACCTTGAGGTTTTGGAAGAAGTTCCACGAAGCTTTGGGGACGAGGTTGAACATCAGTACGGCGTATCATCCTCAAATAGATGGACAGTCTTAAAGGACAATCCAAACCCTTGAGAATATGCTACGTGCTTGTGTTTTAGACTTTGGAGGAGGTTGGGATGATTATCTGCATCTGGCAGAGTTCTCCTATAACAACAGCTACCATTCAAGTATTGGTATGCCAGCGTTTGAGATGCTTTACGGTAGACGTTGTAGAACTCTTGTATGCTGGGGAGAGATTGGTCAGAAAGAAATGGGAAGTTTATAAGTGGTTCAAGAAACATCTTCAAATTTCGATCAGATTAAGGCAAGAATGAAAGCTGCTCAAGACAGACAAAAGTCGTATGCTGATAAGCGACGACGACCGATTGAGTTTAGCGTTGGTGACAATGTGATGCTCAAGGTCTCGCCTTGGAAAGGAATTATTCGTTTTAGGAAAAAATGAAAGTTGAGTCCAAGGTACATTGGACCATTTAATATTGCAGATCGTGTGGGTGAAGTAGCTTACAAGCTGGATTTACCTGATGAGTTAGAAGGAATTCATTCAACCTTCCATGTTTCTCATCTGAGAAAATGTCTAGCCGATGACACGTCTCACGTGCTATTGATGGACATTGAGGTTGATGAACAGTTGAACAACATTGAGCAACCGATAGAGATTGTTGATCGCAAGGAGAAGCAACTTCGTCACAAGGTTATACCTTTAGTGAAAGTGATATGGAAGCATCGTAAGGGTTCAGATGCTACTTGGGAAGCTGAGAATGAGATGCGCAAGTTTTACCCGAATCTTTTCATGTAATAGTCCCCGAAACCTCTTTAAGGAGGGAAGACTTAAAATAAATTTCGTTTATTTTATACTGTGTCGTTTAGCGGTTTAAATAAATAAACCTATAGAAGGTGGGCTTGGACTTTAAAAGATGGAATAAGAGATGGTATGGGCCTTAGGTCCATGGGCTTAAGGGAGTATAAATATCCCTTAAACCCTAATCCTTTCCATTTTTAAACATCTCTACACCATAGCCTACACCATGAAAAACACACACAAACACCATCCTATAACCCGAGCCAAGATCCGAAGGCGAAAACCCGAACCCGTTGGTGCTTAAACGTTGTGACGAACCAAAACAACATCGAAACTAGACTTTGTTCGTAAACCGACTCGTTTAAGGTACGTTTATAATTAGAAATTGTTCATTTATGTTCGGATTCGTTTAATAATCCTAGATCTGAGTATATGTGGTAAAAACGAATCCAACGAAACAAAACCTACTGAAACTGGTTAACGTTTGATGGGTTAATTCGTGTATGAAGAAACCGTATGTATATATGTAACCGTCGCACCCTTTGAAACATAATATTTGGAAGGTTTGATTATTAGGGTTTGTAGGCGCCATGATTCCGAGTTCATTGATACCTAAATCATGATGTTTTGTTAAGAATCGAAGGTTTAATTTAGATCCGGTGTATGTTGACCAGTTCGTGTTCTTGACGATTTTGACTTAGCCTAAGTCAAAGTCTGCATAAGAATTGTTGGTAATTCGTTATTACTAGTCATTCGTTACACGGTCATAACGAATGGGACTCATTCGTGCGACTTGATAACGAATGAACCTTTAATTCGTTATCTATCCATTCATTATATTAAGATAACGAATCAAGTCCCGTCAAGATAACGAATTAGGCTAACGAACTAGGATAACGAATCAGATCATGTAAGATAACGAATCAGGTGATTCGTTACTCACTAATTCGCTAAGATAAGGTAACGAATCAGGCCATGTTCTGATAACGAATTAGGACATGAATCAGGCTATGTTCATATAACGAATTAGGCTTAATTCGTTATAGCGAACAAGTGAGTGAAGTAGATAATATATTAAAATCCTATTGGAAAATGTGTTAAGACAGTTAATGAAAATAAAATTTTTCCAAGCTGACCTGGCAGTTTAACGCCAGCCAGGGGCTCTACTGCTTGGACCTCGCTAGGGGCTGCCGCACCTAGAACCCAGCTGCCAGGGGCGCTGCCACTGGATCCCCTTTCGTAAGGGTTATAATTAAACAAGAAACGCGATATGGGTAGGGATAGTTAATTGATACGTGTAATTGTTATACAATTAGTCACGCACAGATAAAGAAAGGAATAACTACTAACGGTGAACGTAACCGAGTTCAGGTGACTTTCTAGCCCCATTTCGTTGTTATGTTTTCGGGGCTGTGCGCATACTCAATGTGAATGTTAATACACTTACCTTAAATGGTATGTGTATGTCTTAATGATGAATGTGATACTTATGTTTATATTATGAATGTATGCTTGGTAGTACGTAAATGATCTTCGGATATTGCACGTATTATTAAGAAATGTATAGCGTAGCAAGTATGATATGAGTATGTTAAAGAATGTATGTATGAATATCGCATGTATGATATTATGAAAGGTATGTATGAATGTGATAATGTTAATGATAAGAAAGGTAATGTAAGGTTAAATGGTTGTATACCCTAATAATATATGCAAAGGTTAAAGGGTTGCATACCCTAATAATATATGCGAAGGTTAAAGGGTTGAATACCCTAATAATATATGCGAAGGTTACGGGGTTGCATACCCTAATAATATATGCAAAGGTTACAGGGTTGCATACCCTAACAATATATGCGAAGTTTATAGGGGTTAATGCTCTTTAAAACATAATGTATGAATATGAAAGAAAGAAGGTATGAAGGTAAGTAAGTATGTTACTAAAGAAAGTATGAAAGTATGAAGTAGGTATGAAAGTATGAAGTTATGAACGTGTTGTATGTAGTATGATTCACTAGAACTCACTCAGCGTAGCTGACTTTTAGTATGCACGCAGGTGAGTAGAATGAGACAGCTGGCTTGAGCGGGGGAACATGGTAGAAGAATAAGAGGCTGGCAATTGATGACTCATAGGGTCTGTTTGGTATGGGGTAATGGAATGGACGATGGAATGGAATGGACGTGGTAATGGAATTGTCAGGTCCCCGATTTTAGCTGGATCTTACTCAAATCATGTCATAACTCACACAAATAAATGTGTCGAAAAGGGAGTTAATGACGGGTTGCTATAATTAGAAAGATTACTGTTTATCAAAGGTGAAATCAATAATAAAGAGGGTAGTTGCTATCAATAATCAAAGGTAACTAACACACACAAGATTCACTTAAAAGATTTCCATTCATACAAAAGGATAATCGATTTAGGGTTTCTTGAAGGAAAGTTATGTCCGTACTATTCTAAGACAGCCGTCACACTCAAATATTCTTTATGAATCAAAAATGAGTCTGTCTACCAAATTGTCACTTGTATCAACTCTTTGCATTTCAATCAAACCTTTTTCACTACAATCTCTGATGAACTTGCAGTCCCAGAAAGAAGTTCATTTCTCCCATAGAGCTCATGCTGTACTTGGACTTCATTACCTCTTCAAACTCCATACACATTTGTTCATTTGTTGAACCAAAGATGATATCATCCACATAGACTTGTAACAGTAGCAAATCTGATCCCTTTCTTTTGTAGAAGAGAGTCTTGTCAATGGCTCCTCTTTGAAAACCATTTTCAAGAAGATGATTTGACAGCTCATCATACCATGCTCTAGGAGCCTGATGCAATCCATAAAGGGATTTATTTAGCTTATACACCCTGTTTGGATACATTGGATCCTCAAAACCTGGAGGTTGAGCAACATACACCTCTTCATCAATCTTCCCATTTAGGAATGCAGACTTAACATCAAGCTGGAACACCCTAATGTTCTTTGAGGCAGCATATGCAAGGAAAATCCTGATAGCCTCAAGTCTTGCAACAAGTGCAAAGACTTCCTCAAAATCTACTCCTTCTTCTTGAAGGCATCCCAGTGCCACAAGTCTAGCTTTATTCTTAATCACCAAACCCCTTTCATCCCTTTTGTTTCTAAAAACCCATTTTGTACCAATTGCTAATCTATTTCTTGGCCTATCAACCAGATCCCAAATATGTTGATCTCTGAACTGTGCCAATTCCTCCTGCATTGCCTCCACCCAACTGTTGTCCTTTAGAGCTTGAATAATGTTCTTTGGTTCTATTTGGGATAGAAAGCAGGAGTATAAACTGATGTTTGCAATTTCAGAGTGGCTTCTTGTAACTCTTTCATTTATATCTCCAATGATGTTTTCAGAGGGATGATTCTTTTCTACATAGGGAGTTTGAACTATCATATTAACAGACACAGTTGTGTCAAGATTTGATTCATTGATTTCTGGTTCTTCAATGATCAAATCTGTTTCAGCATCATGAAACTCTGGTGCTTCTTCATTGTATTGTCTTGAGGTAGATGCACCATTGTTTCCTAAGGTTTTTGTTGGTGGTAGTTGATACACCTAAGGGTTTTGTTGGTGGTAGTTCAAGCAACTCACAAAACCAGCAGAGGTTTAATGTCCAACTCTTGGAAGAAAATGATTCAGCCTCAATGGCTAGTGGACATGGACCATATGTTGGTGGTAATGGAAGTCATGGATCAGATTATCATGGTTTGCTCTCAATGTTCACTGAGTCTTATAATGCTTTTGTTGCAAAGAACATGGTTCATACAAGCATTGTACAGGATGATCTAGAGCAGATAGATGCAGATGATTTGGAGGACATGGGTTTGAAATGGCAAGCAGCCATGTTGGCTCTTAGAAGCAAAAGGCTATATAACAGGACTAGTATATCTCTTCTATCAGGACCTAATGAAAGAATTGGTTTTGATAAGTCTAAAGCCATTTGCTATAACTGCCAACAACCTGGTCACTTTGCCAGAGAATGCAACATGCCAAGAAACTTTCAGATGAATCAATACCAAAATCAACCAAGAAATCAGCAGCATCAATATCAACAGTTTCAACAGACTTCAAGGAACAACAACTTCAATAACAACAACTCCAACAATTATAACCCCAACTTTAACAACTTCCAACAGCCTCCAATGAACAATAATCAACAAGTTGTGACACAGAATCAAGGCTTTCAAAGGAACAACAATCGGAATTTTCAAACTGTTCCAAACAATTCAGTTCCAACCAACCAAAATCAACCCAGAAATCAAGGAAATGTGGCTGTAACTTCACAGCATGAGGGTAATTTTGATTGGAGTAATCATGAAGAAGACATTGCAGATGACATCAAGAGAGCAAATGTGGCATTTATGGCATTGATTGAGAAAGAAGTTGGATCATCGTCTCAGGTACACTCTGCTCCTACTGTTGACTTAAATGAAATTATCAATGAACTAAAAACAAAAGTAGGCAAGCTGGAAAGTGAGTGTTTTATAAAACAAAGTATCATAAATGGGTATGAGTCTAGTGAGCTGATCAGTGAAGAAAAGAATAAAAGCTTGGAAGATGACTGCATGATCAGTTACAGAACTCAAACCAGATACATCACTGAGATAGATGGATTAAAGAAAATGTTAGTTGATGAAAAGCTGTAGAATACAAAACTGCAAGTTGAAAATGAATTCTTGAAGAATTTGATCTCCACTGAAAATATTTGTGGAATTCTGAATCAAGTGAAAGAAGAAAACAAATACAAAGCAGTTCCACCTCCATTCAACAACAATTTTATGCCCAAAGTTGACAAAGAGAAGAGAGATGCCTATCTGCAACAATTCAAAGAAGTGTTTGATGATAAAAGAGAATTTGTTGATTTGTACAAAAATGTTGATGTGAATGAAGAAGGTGAATTTGTTATGAAAGAAGAATTGAAAGAAGAGAAATCAATTGGAGTACAAGTCTCTGAAGATGACTTTGATTCTGATGATCTCAATCAAGATGATTTGAGTGATTTGAGTGATCAGATCACTGATGAACAAATCAAGGAAGCTGAATGAGGAGGAAGATACAAGAAACCTGAATCTATTGACAAACTTCCTTTGTATCCACCTGTCACACCTAGAATGAAAAAACAGAATGAGAAAATAAGAAGAGAGCATGTTTCTTATGACAGCTATGAAAAGAAGAAGGTAAGCTACAATGCAATAAGGCCTCCAAGCAAGGCTGTGTTGAAAGGATAAAGCAAAACAACAAGAAGAAGGTAACTGAATCTGTTGAAATTAAGAACTTTATCCCTGTTTATCCAGTCTTTTATAGTCATGAAGTACTGGACATTGGAGAGGTGGAAACATTGGAAGAATATGAGAAGAGGCAGTCAAGATACAAAGAAAGTAGTGATGAGGAACCTATGATTATGGAGAAAATTATCTTTGTTAAAAGCAAAGTTGAAAGACAAGACATCAAAATTGAAGAATTTGTACCCTTCTCTATTGATTTTGATAGTTTGAAGACTCAAAAGACTCTTGGAGTCAAGTCACCTAAACCAAGTGAAAGGTTCAAGAAACCAAAAGAGCATGAAGTATTCAAAGGAAAGGTATGGTGCAAAAAGTGTGATGAATATGGTCACCACACAGATTCATGTAATGAAAGATTCAAATTCAAACCCTTTCATGTCCCAGATGAAACAAAGTATGGCCAAGACTTTGTTCAGTACAAGAAAAAGTATGAAGCATACCTGGGAAAAGGAAAGGTGTGTGAAAATGAAACCACAAAGAAAGATGAGTTGAAATCAGCTGAAGAGACAAGAAGTGAGAAGAAAACTGAAGTTAAATCAAAGAAACAAGAGACTAAATCAGTAAGAAGAAGTATGTCTCCTAAGAAGCATGAGAAAGCTGTCAAGAAGAACTTTCAACCTTTGAGAATCAGCCCCAAACAAGATACACAATCAATCAAGTCTGATAATTCTCAAGGTTCACCTACCAGCAGAAAGACAAGAAATAAAGGTGTATTTTCAAGTAAGAAATCAACAGAACTAACAGGTGATGAGAAGTTCTTGTTAAAACATGGACATGAACCAGAAGGATTTCTTTGGAAACCCAAGGATGAGACTAAAGTGGAAAGAATTGTTGATGTAAAAGAAGACTCAGAAAAGAAAGATTATGTAATTCAAGAACATGACAATGCATCAGAAGAATCACAAATCACAACCTCATTTGTAAAAACTCCAAGAGAGTGTGGATATGAAACAGATAACTCAGACAACCTTGAGTTGACTCATGAAGATCCTGAACCAACAACACTCACTTCTAATGCAGCCACTGAAATTGAAACTGATGAGTTGCAAGTTGAAATGACTTGCACTTCATCACCTAACTAAACAAAACTTTTCTTTTGTGCAGGAACAGTCCACTCCACTGAAAGACATATGGTACATGGATAGTGGATGTTCTAGGCACATGACTTGTGATAGGAGGTCACTGGTTAATTATGAAGAAAAGCTTGAAGGTCCGGTGGCATTTGGAAGTGATGAAAATGGTGGAAAGATAGTTAGGAAAGGAGTTTTAACAAATGGAAAAGTTTCATTTGATAATGTGTTTCATGTTGAAGGTTTACAATACAATCTGCTAAGTATATCACAAATGTGTGATAAGGGATACAAAGTTGGTTTTGATGACTCACAATGCTTCATCTTAAAACCTGAATTTGTAATCCCACCTGAAATGATTATGATGATGGCACCTAGAAATGGCAACCTATATGAGCTCAACATGAAGGAAGTTGTTTCAAGAGGTGGTACATGTTTTGTTTCCAAAGACACTGAAAATGAGTCAAAATTGTGGCACAGGAAACTATGTCATGTGAATCTGAAGAATATGAACAAACTTGTTAAAGGTGAGCATGTCATTGGCTTACCTACAAGAGAGTTCAAACTGGAAGAACATTGCAGTTCATGTCAAAAGGGCAAACAGCACAAGTCAAATCATAAGTCAAAGCTCATCAGTTCAATTGATCAAGTACTTGAACTACTACACATGGATCTTTTTGGTCCTGTAAGTGTGCCAAGTATAGGGAAGAAAAGATATTGTCTTGTGATCATTGATGATTATTCAAGATATACTTGGGTTTATTTCCTGAGTACAAAGGATGAGACTGCAGAGTTAATTAAGGGATGTGTAATAATGATTGAGAACAAACTGAATAAGAAAGTTAAAATGATGAGAAGTGACAATGGCACAGAGTTCAAAAATGGAGTAATGGAAGATTTTTGTACATAAAATGGAATATTTCAAAAATTCTCAGCTCCTAGAACTCCTGAACAAAATGGTGTTGCAGAAAGAAGAAACAGAACACTTATTGAAGCTGCAAGAACCATGTTAGCAGATGCAAATCTACCAGTTACATTTTGGGCTGGAGCCATCAATACTGCTTGCTATGTTCAGAACAGGGTACTTGTTAACAAAAGGCATAACAAGACACCATATGAAATTTTCAACAATAGAAAGCCTTATATCAAGCTTTTCAAGCCCTTTGGATGCAAATGTTTTCTTCTAAACACCAGGGATTACTTGAACAAGTTTCAAACTAAATCCTTGGATTGCTTCTTTATTGGATATTCTACACACTCAAAAGCCTACAGAGTATATGTGAAAGACCATTTGAGTGTTATTGAATCATCTGACATCATCTTTAATGAGAATCAGTTCAACACAGTTGATGGTGCAGCATGGCTGTTTGATCATTAAAAGTTGATAAAGTCTTTCAAGATTTATCCTGAAGATTTTTATGACTCATTCTACAAAACCAGTGTATTTGAAGAGAAAAAGAAGAAAACATTGGACTTAGAAGGGTTATGGAAGAAGGTTGCTAGCAAAGAAAAGGAGTATACATTTATCAAGGGTATCTCAAATGACATTGTTGACCAAGAACAAGATCATGCAAATCTCAATCAAGGCAATCAAGAAGTAGAGAATGATCAAGTTCAGACTGAGGAGAACCCAAGCAACCAAACAACTGAAGAAGCTACAACTACTGCAAGATTTCAAAATTTGTTTGAAAGAATGAATTTAGGATACAATGGTGCATCTACCTCAAGACAATACAATGACGAAGCACCAGAGTTTCATGATGCTGAAACAGATTTGATCATTGAAGAACCAGAAATCAATGAATCAAATCTTGACACAACTTTTTCTGTTGATATGATAGTTCAAACTCCCTATGTAGAAAAGAATCATCCCTCTGAAAACATCATTGGAGATATAAATGAAAGAGTTACAAGAAGCCACTCTAAAATTGCAAACATCAGTTTATACTCCTGCTTTCTATCCCAAATAGAACCAAAGAACATTGTTCAAGCTCTAAAGGACAACAGTTGGGTGGAGGCAATGCGGGAGGAATTGGCACAATTCAGAGATCTACATGTTTGGGATCTGTTTGATAGGCCAAGAAATAGATCAGCAATTGGTACAAAATGGGTTTTCAGAAACAAAAGGGATGAAAGGGGTTTGGTGATTAAGAATAAGGCTAGACTTGTGGCACTGGGATGTCTTCAAGAAGAAGGAATAGATTTTGAGGAAGTCTTTGCACCTGTTGCAAGACTTGAGGCTATCAGAATTTTCCTTGCATATGATGCCTCAAAGAACATTAGGGTGTTCCAGCTTGATGTTAAGTCTGCATTCCTAAATGGGAAGATTGATGAAGAGGTGTATGTTGCTCAACCTCCAGGTTTTGAGGATCCAATGTATCCAAACAGGGTGTATAAGCTAAATAAAGCCCTTTATGGATTGCATCAGGCTCCTAGAGCATGGTATGATGAGCTGTCAAATCATCTTCTTGAAAATGGTTTTCAAATAGGAGCCATTGACAAGACTACCTTCTACAAAAGAAAGGGATCAGATTTGCTACTGTTACAAGTCTACGTGGATGATATCATCTTTGGTTCAACAAATGAACAAATGTGTATGGAGTTTGAAGAGGTAATGTAGTCCAAGTACAACATGAGCTCTATGGGAGAAATGAACTTCTTTCTGGGACTGCAAGTTCATCAGAGATTGTAGTGAAAAAGGTTTGATTGAAATGCAAAGAGTTGATACAAGTGACAATTTGGCAGACCTGTTCACCAAACCACTTGATAGAACCAGGTTTAACGTTCTTTTGAAAGCCTTGGGAATGATCAACTCTGATGAGGTCTGAATAATGATGTGTGTTGAGTTGTGTGTATCTCTATGTGTTAATTGATTATATGATTAGAGGTCTCACAAACTGAATGTTGAGGGAATATGCTTGAATATGATACTTTTTCATGTTGACTGATATGTGCCCTATTTGACTTTATGTGCAAAATTAGGTATCTTTGATACTTCTGCATATTTATCAGTTGATGTGTAGTTGTGATGTCATGATAAGTGCTCTTGATTTGAAATACTTGATTATATGCTTATCAGACATTTTTGCTTAAATGCTTGATTATGTGAATTATCTGATCACTTAATGTTATTAGGATATGCTAGACCTTGAATGATAGTTATGTCTGTTTGTCTTAATAATGTTAAGTTTGATTAAGATTTGATTATGTTGCAATTGTTTGTGTCAAAATATGTTTTATGTCAAAATTAAATGATAAAATGAGTTTTTCTAATGAATTTTTCATAATCACAAATTTTGGTCAAACATGAGCATGTTGTTAATGGTGATGAGATATGATAATACTATTTAGTTCAAGATTTAAAGAAGCTTAAAAGGATTTTCAAAAAAAAGTCTCAAAAGTTACTTTTGCTGAAAATTATGTCATTTGCTCAAGTTGGAAAGGCATATACTTGTATATGTTGGTCTTGTCATCTGTTTTCAGACAGATAGGATAGCCATTAACCTGGAAAACTGAAGGCATTTGGGGCAATCTATAACTTGTTTTCTATTCATTCACTTAGAACCATGTCAATAATTCTGATTTGAAAGGACATATACTCACATATATGTTTGGTCCTGCTGACCACTTGTGGTCAAACAGAACAGCCATTTACCAGTCAAACAGAAGATATTGGGGTGTCTGAATTTAAAACTGTTTAAATTGGGAAATGATAGTACATTGACTACTTAGCCAATCATATGGATTTATTAGGCTAAAATGACTCTTAGTTCAGTTATTGACATGTATGGTTGCTTTCTCACGATATGTAAAATCTAAGTTGATATAAACATAAAGAAAATGCTATGATTTATGTGGAGTTACATTGTTGTCTATGCATGTTCCTAGATAAATCTTTTCAAATGATAGGCAGAAAAGTGATTATCCAGTCATACACAAGCCTGTTGGTTTTTGGTTACCCAAAATTGAAACATCTTTTAAAGAATGACAAAGAACAGCTGTGAACTACTTTAATTTTAAATATTTAATCAACCAAAAGTTGATATATGTTCACAAATTTTTATTAAGAAAATACAAACATGAGGGTTAATTCCAGAACTACAAGGGTGGAGGCAATCATATAAGTCCTTTAAACATCCTGAATGAAAGGCATGTAAGTCCAATTTGCGTGGCATGTAAGTCCAACGTTCAACCTCACATATGTTTGTAAATTTGAAAAGCAAAATCTAAAAATTTTCTACAAAAATTGTTCAGTCATTAAAAGTTTTTAACCAAAACTAGGGGGTCAAAGTCAAATTGGGGTGATTTGAAGAAAGCCAAATAAGCCTTGAGGATAGATAGGAGCATCAGAACACAACATGTATTATCCATTAAATTTTCTGCAACTTAATTGAAACTTAATCATATCACCAAAGAAATGAAAATCATGTTAAGTCTAGACCTGCTGTTGACATGTCTTTGTAGTCATAATAATGCTGAGAATGAAATATTGAGAAAGCTACTTAGTCAATATGATCCCATTCTTGAGATCTTTTCAGTTTATAAAAGAAATTGTTTTGAAGAGAAACATAACTGAAATTTGATCTCTAAATGCACCATTTGCTCTTAAACTATGATCTGAAATGATACGTAACTTAGAAATGTCTTTGACAAGTGGTTTAAGTCAAAAAGTGTTGCATTTTGCCTAAAATAGGTTGAATATGTTAGTTCAGGAAAGGTTTAATGTTTTCTAACCTTCCCGGGCATAAAACAGTTGAATATGGTTGAATATGTATTTTCGGGTAAGGTTTAATGTTTTATAACCTTTCCGAGTACACTTAGATACTTTTATCTAAGTTTACTATTTTCAGACATGCTTTTAAGTATTCGATACTTTTCGGGTAGAGTTTACTAAGATTAGTCACTTTCCGGGCAAGCCTGACTGTTTATGATTGAATATGTTTTACGGGTATGGTTTTATACTTTTTAACCTATCCGGGCACACTTAGATGTTTTTATCTAATTTTTTCATTTTTGGGTATGATTTGATGTTTTGAAGTTTCTCGGGTGAACTAAACTGTATAGTTTAGTTCCCGGGCATACCTGATGTTTGAATATGATTATCCTAGCAAACTTTGAAATTTTAGACTATAGCACACATAGGTGTTTTATGTTTAATTCCGAGCATGCTATGTATTATTTGTGATTATGATTGCTTTGAAATTAAAAGTGTTTTCGGGCAGACTTCTTCCGGACACACTTTATATTCCGGGTACACGTTTGGTCCCTTAATATACTTGGTAATTTCAAAATTTGACTTTCCGAGTACACTGTCTGCTAGATATCATTTCGGGCACACTTTATACTTTAGGAAAAGTTATTCGGGTATACTTTGTAACGAAGGCTGTTCGGGCACACTTTGCTCGAGCACATTATACATCAAAGTATACTTGATTGAATATGTTTCTGATTCTTGTAGGGTTTATGCTAGATTGAGTTACTCAATTTATATTTGAGAAATTTATTTGGGTATCTTAATTGATTCCTAGCAAGGATGCTTATTTGATATTTTATACTTGATTATTTGTCTTGTGATTAAGTTCTCTAGAAATCTTGTATTTCGGGTAAGCTTTCTTCATCTTTACTTGACTTTAAATTAGTTAACTTGACCAAGCAAGGTTTTTAAGTGGAAGATGCCGGGTAAAATTTGTCAATTAATAATGAAAATTTTTCCGGGCAAAGTTTAACCTTTTAATTTTATCGGGTAAGGTTTAAATTGGATAAGATTATTATGTTTGACAGCTAATAAATCACTACACGACAAAATGCATTTGAAACCCACTTTCAAAAGGTATATAAGAGGGAGTTAGGGATATTTTCAACATTATTTTCCCTCTCTCTCTCTCTCTCCTTTCACTGCAACTGCTTACTCTCAAAGAAACCCAAACCGACTTATCATATTCATCTCTAATACAAACCCTAATTTTAATCAGTCCCCTAATTCTGACTCGGTAAGCAATGATAATGTGTTTTCCGATAACGATTAGACTATAATGGGCTTCGATTATGTATTTATATGCTAATACTCTGTTTTTGTGTTTAGGTTATTAATTTGTCGAAGAACAGGTTCTTAATAAAATTTCATTTTTTCTTCTTCAAATTTATAACTTGAAATTGCTTAAAGTAATGAACTTTTATGCTAATTTCACTTTGAATGTGTTTGATTGTGATGTTCAGATATGGCAGAAGAAGAATAAGTTCAACCTAAATATGCCTTTGAACCAAAGCACAATATGTGCGCACTGCTAGAGGTCACTCCTGACAATGAGCCAGTTGAGAGAATGATTACTTGGATGGCTAGATCCAACGTGAGGTTTGCTTTCACGGGATGACCAATCATCTACAGAAATCATTCACTAGATTTATGCCGATCTGCAAGACTTGTTGATGACATAAATGGGAAAATAATCGAAGCAACTGTTGCAAGCCATGAAATACATGTAACAAAAAGGATGATAAGAAGGTGTTTGCAGTTACGTGATGATGACCATAACCATATAAACTTTAATACTGATCATTTTATGAGAATCTTTGAGCAGACGATGGGGTATCAGGGAACTGTCCATGATGGACAATTTCGAAAGGGAATGTTCCCTATGTTGTATAGATTCTTAATTCACCATGTGATACAGGGGTTTGCTCCAAGAAAAGGATCATGGACTCTAATGATTCGTGATTTAGCAAATGCCACTGTTGGTATTATATATGATCTGCCTTTCAATTTTTCTAAGATGATATTTGATGGCATGGTTGGAAATTTGAAGAAGGAAGAAGATGAAAGATTCCTGCAATACCCTAGATTCCTACAGATAATCTTTAATAGGGAATTACAAGATTTGCCCACAATTGGTATGACATATCAGTTGCAGAATCCAGACACATATAGAAGAATTAGAAATCTGGGTGTTGCCAATAGATTCAATCCCAACATTCCATTTGAAATTTTACCATGGTTGTTGAACCATGAGTTGGAAATTATGCCGGTGCCTGAGTTAAGCTCAGAGGAGGAAGAAGAGGAAGATGATGATGAAGGTGATGATGATAGTTCTGAAGATGGAGATTATGATCATGATGAAAATGAAGGAGGGGCTGGAATAGCCATGGATGATGTTGCGCTGGATCAGGGGGGGCAACTTGAAGAACTTGAACAACCACCACAAACTCCACCACACCAACCATTACCAACTGACCTACCTATTCCAACACCACCACAATCACCATTACCCATTGACCAACCCATTATACCATCACTACCACACACTCCACCACATCAAACCACTCAAACCCCTACCCAATCCTTAACCTTGATCCATCCTGAAACATCAATTCACACACCAACTCATTTATCCCCCAACACCACAAACACCACCAACCACTAGCCTAATTCACACTGATCCAGTTATTCCAAGCCCACCTCATACATAATCACCACCACAATCCATACTTCAAACTCAAGAACAACCTGATTATGAACCTTTCTCTACATCACCACCCACTGACACAGACTTATTCCAAAGAAATTTGAACTTGTTAAAAGAGAATGTTGAATTGAGAAAGAGGAATGAGGAGGTGACCATGGAAAATGTGATGTTGTTAGATCAGTTGGTAAGAGCAAAAATGAGAATTCAAGCCCTGGAGCAGGAGGTTGAGAAAACCTCAGCTGCCCCAAAACAGGAGGAGAATGTGAATATGACTGCTGATGATGTAATAAATGTTGAAACTGAGAAGGAAACAGGTGTAGAGACTGTTAATGGTTTGAATGCATCCTGAATGCATATGATGATGGTGAGGAAAGTGATGAAAGGAGATTGGAAGATGTTGATTATGAAGCAGATTCTTCTGATATAGGAGAACAAAATTATGATGTGAATGATGAAGTTATGACTGTGGTATGGAGTGAGGAGGAGGAAGAAATGAGAAATGAAGAAGAGACTAGAAATGATATTGAAATGTTAAATGATGAAGATACTGATGTCTTGACTGATGTAGTAAGTGATAATTTAACTGACATTCAAACTGATTTGATAAATGAAGAAGATGCTGCTACTGAGGAGCTAATACTCACTGAATCTGAACAACATGAAAGCTCCAAGACTGTAGAGTATGATGAGGAAATGGATGAGTTATATAGAGATATTGATAATTTCCCTCCAGAAAATGAAGAGGAAGAAGTGCAGAAAAGAATGGATAAAGGTAAAGAAAAAGTGACAGAAGAAGAGCCAGTTAAAGCTTATCCTGAGAAAGATATTCTGTTTAAAGATGATGCTGAAGCTGCTGCTGCTGCCTTAAAAGAACATGAAAATATTATGAGAGAAACAAGGGAAAGGGAAATCCTGGCCCAAACTTTGACTCCAGAGGAGCTGGCAGAGCAGGAAGCACTGATCACTCAGGCCAATATTGCTAAAATGATAAATAAATATAAGGCTGATCAAGATGTGATTGAAGCTTTGATTAATATGAAAAGAAATAAGGAAGAAGAAAATTCCTTAGCTATGGTGGTTAGCATGTTTCAACTCCAAAGCCAACCTGAAAAGAAGTCAAATGAAATTGCTGAACCTACCAATTTGAATACTGAAATGATGACTGAAGAGGAGATTGGTGAGTCCATTGCCTCAATGGCTGCAAAGAAATGGGCTCAACAGATTGAAGATGACATCAGACAGAACCCAGATGAATGGGAGTGTGTGGAGATCCCAAGTATGGAAATAAATACTCAAGAAAAAGGGATAGACCAGAATCATTTATGCCAGTTGAAGGAACTGAGTCTGCAAAGAAATGAAGATGGGATAATCAAAATAAATACTTTGTAGAGACTTCTGATGATGAGGCAAGTCCAGTCAGGGCAATACCTTTGCAAACCTTAAGGCCTGAAGAACACATGCAAGGGGTGCCAAATGTGCCAATCCCAGATCATCCACCTTCTGATGAGCCCAAGATAGATGCAGTAAATGACTCAACTGAGGAGGAGGAGGATGAGTCTGATGAATCTGATGATGATGACAATAATGATCATAGAAAAGGTGCCAAGACTGCCAATGTTGAGTCCCCAAATATGACAATGACTAATAAACAGAGGGATAACATTGAGCAGAGTTTGTTGAATGCCAAAATGAACAATCCTTTGATTATGAAGCTGAAGGCACTTGGTGTGAAATTTGAAAGTGTTGCTCATATGAATGATAATGAGTTAAATAAGAGACTTGAGGAAGAAAATGAAAAGATCAAAAGATCCATGCAACAAAAGAACAGAGATGATCAGAAATACAGAGAATATCTTAGAAGGCATGGTTATTCAGAAAAGGATCTCACACACTTCAAATTTGATAAACTCCAAGACCTTTATAACAGTGAAAGAGCAAAAGTGATAGAAAAATGTGTCAAGGAGAATGAGAAGATTGAAAAGATGGAAACTTTGAAAAATAACTTTGGAGGTATGTGTGGATACCTTTTGGAAAAGGGATTGAAGCCTGAAATAGTTGACAAACTATCAAGAGAATCAGTGTTGGACCAGTATAATAAACTTAAAAGAAAAGAAAAATTGAAGAGGTTACAAACTGAGAGCTCATCCAAGCAGTCTGAACCAACTGATGAACCTCAAACAAAGAAAAGAAGAATTCAAACCTTGAGGGAAAAGTTAAAAGAATAAGTCAGGCCGGTTGAAACCCCTACCCCACAAGAAGTCAAGCCTGAACCTGAAGATGAACCAATTGTTCCTTGGGAGAATGAAGAGATGATCAATATTCTAAGGGGCATAATGATTAATCAAAGGGGAATGGATGAAGCCTCATTTGATGCCTTAGAAAAGGAAGATTTAAAAACTCTTTTCTACATTCAAAAGGCTGATTGGGAAAAGGCTCTATGGGAAAGTGAGAACCCTAGAAGCTTTGTTGACGGAGTATTTGTGCCTGCAAGAAAGTCAAACAATCCTGGGATATAAAAATGATAAAAATTCTCTGGAAAGTGGCAGGACACAATATTGATGAACTTATTCACATTCCACCTGAAATGGTAGAGTCAATCTACATAAAAACTTTCAATTTGGGGCCTAGAAAACCCATGAAGTCTATTCCTTTCAGGCCGCCAATTTCAAGAAGATATCCAAGAGGTGGAAGAGGTGAATCTAGTAGGGACGGATCTCAAAGAACAGAAAGACCACTGTCTGATGTGTATCTTCCAAGAGAACTCTACTATGACTCTGTCACTGATACATTGAAAGTGATTATGATGAGCAGACAGCTTAGAGACATAGTTGTGAGGAGCGATTTTTATGAGTACACTCAAGAACAACTGGAAAGAATGGCAACACTCAATTTGTATGACTATCGAAACAGAAATAAGATGGCTGGAAGACAAATGAATGATCTCTCTAAGTTCTTAAAAGGTGAAGCTGACAAGGGATTCAGATTCCTAAAAGAAAAAAGAAGCTAGAAACTATCCAATTTCACAGATCCAAGTGGACTGGAAAGTTGAAGAAAATGGACATTGCTGAAATGAACTACAAGATGAATGTCAGAGATAAGAATCCTTTCTCAAACATGAATACATGCATCAATCTTCAAAGAAGAATGACACGCCCCAACTACACAGTTCAAAGAAATGGCATCATAACTGAGATTGAATATAATGAAGATGTTGGTCATTATGTGCTGAGAAACTCTGATGGAAAGGTACTGGGTATAATCAAAAGAGATGAAGACTTGACTTATTTGCATGATGAAGATCTGATGGATATAAGGGATTTGGCCATTCCAGAAAATCACACTCACTACCAAATCCTTGATATTTTTTAGCTAAGAGCTGCATCAGTAATAGTTGACAGAAGACAAGCTGCCTACAATGAAAGGAAGAGACAAGACTCGTAGAGTAGGCTTTATCTTGTAATGTCTTCGGACAGCTTTTGAATATGTAATTGTTTATGTCATTTGAATATGTAATTTGATTTTGAATTTGATGTGTATTTTTAATCCTGTGTAAGTAACTGTAGAGGTGTTTTGGGACAGCTGAGGTGTTCCAATCTAGGGAGAGATTGTTGAGTCAAGATTTGACCCAAAACTGATCAGATTGAAGATTGGAATCTTCTCAACCTCCTCAGAAATGACTAAGTATGGAACCGGGCACACCTTAGACTTCTGAGCAAGCTTTTACTTAGCCGGGTACGATATTTTGTCTATCGGGCAAGGTTATCTTCTTGAAGTCTTCTTTAGTGGATATCCGGGCAGGGTTTGCAAATTAGTGTATTACCGGGCAAGGTTCACTAGTTTATGCAAGTCTGGGCAAGGATCACTTTATCAAGCAAGTATGTTCTTCATAGCTAAGTAAAGCTCACTCCCGAGTAAGCTTTAGGCTAACCAAGCTCATGAAGCCAAGTGATTGGAAGACCGGGCATGGTATTCTTTAATAATACAGTGGTCCAAGTAGGCTTTATGTTTTAATGGAATATCTCTAAGTAACATCAGTCAAGGTTCAACTCAAGCAAGGAACTGTGCTACCAAGCACACTTTGCTAATAAGCTATTCTCTAGCAAAGGGTTGAAGGGACCATTGAAGAACAAGTTTGCTCGTAAGGGTTTGTCGGGCAAAGTCTGGCAAAGTCAAGAAGATTGAAGTCTACCCGGTGAGTATTTTACCTCTTCAAGTAAAGTCTACCCGGAAACTGATCCCAGACACACTTCTATGTTACCAAGTTCTGAAGGATGGCAGAGCACACAGCCTACTCGGAAAGACAAAATTGATGCAAAGCCTACCTGGAAGACTTGTTTTACACTTAAGATAATTTTGAATATGTAATTTGAATATGTTATAGTATTTAGGGTTTCTAGAAGGAATGACAGCTGTTAAGGAGGTGTCAGACCTATAAAAGGAATAATTTAGGGCACGACTCCTAAGGCAGACAGACTCATTTTTGATTCATAAAGAATATTTGAGTGTGACGGCTGTCTTAGAATAGTACGGACATAACTTTCCTTCAAGAAACCCTAAATCGATTATCCTTTTGTATGATTAACTTTGTATGAATGGAAATCTTTTGAGTGAATCTTGCGTGTGTTAGTTACCTTTGATTATTGATAGCAACTACCCTGTTTATTATTGATTCCGTCTTTGTTTAGGTTGCATGATTAGAAATATTATGTGGGCCTTATGTGATTGTTCAAAGCACGTACTTGTCACCATTATACTGATGATTCAATTACTTAAATTACACAAGCACACACAAGTCCAAGGCTTATGTCTAAAAGCAAAGATTTTTTTTTCTAACATCTTCAATAATCGATTTTTATTGTGGTGTTCCGATATTTATTCTTCTTAAAGATGGTTCGTTATGGCGGGTATGTAGTAACTGGAAGGGGGCGTGCCTGTTTTCCGAAACTCTTGTCACCAAGGTTATTGAAACCTAAGGATAAGCAATGCGTATAAATCCCAATCAGACGCGGGACCCAGTTGCTTACCTGGAGAGTTAGGAAAGAGCATGAATCCTATTAGGCCAAAGCATACCACTTTCAACGCCATATGAATCACAACTTTAAGTTTTCACCGTGACTATGTTCTCTTTGTGAAAAGAATATGGTTGCACTCCTTTTTGTTTTACAATGTGTTTTAAACTGGAATTCTGTAAGCGTCCACCCAAGATTTATTACCATTGTTATGATTTTTTTATTTTTATTTTTATGTATTTAAATATTTACTTATTTAATTATTTCTTTAAATCAAACTTTAACAAGGAATTTCTTTTATACCACACCCTATCCGAGTCTCACGAATTTCGTTACTATTGTTCGCAGAATGTCTATCCATTTCAACAAGCGTCGTTCTTCCAAAACCTCTAGCCGCAAGTTAACTGCTCAAATCACCAAACAACTAGTCGTGGTCATTCCGTATATGATGACCCAAATTAACCAGAACCTTTCTGCTAGTATCGCATTTGCTTCAAGCGAGCCTAAACCATCTCACTGTTCGTATAAGACTTTCACCAGCACCAAACCCCCGAAGTTTGATGAGACTGAAGGTGCCACTGCCCTACTTCTGTGGTATGAACAAATGGAAAGCAAATTTCTCCACATTGAGTGTCCCGATGATAAGCGAACCCGTTTCGCTACAAGTGTCTTCGAAAATGGGGCACTTACCTGGTGGGTGAAGGAAAAGACAACCCGTGGTGCCGAAGCAGCCATGGCTATGCCATGGGATGAATTGAAAGAACTGATGACCAAACAATTCTGCCCTCCAAGTGAGCTTATGAACTTGGAAGCTGAGTTTTGGAACCTCAAACAAGAGAGTGGTAAGCACGCAACTTACACTTCTCGTTTCAATGAACTCAGTGTGCTGGTACCTCACCTTGTTACCCCAACTTCGCGTGCCATCGATAAGTACATTCGGGGACTACCGAGACAAATCCAAGATAGTGTTTTGAGTAGTGCTCCCAAAGAACTTGGTGACGCGATTAACCTTGCTGCAACCTTAACTGATAATCATGTTAAAGCCGGGACTTTGACATCAAAGAAATCGAAGAAACCTGCTGATAAAACCCTCTATCGAGTCCAAAGAATCGAAACCCGAGTCATCCAAGCCTGCTTTCTCCTCACACCACCATGGCAAGAAGCGCAAGAACTATGCGTTAACCCAACAAACCACACCTCAACCCCAACCAAACCTTGCACCACCTCTTCGAAAGTCGTACAATGGACCCCATCCATTGTGCAACGCCTGCCAACGACACCATCCCGCCTTTTCCGTTTGTCGTCAATGCACTCGTTGCAACCGTTTTGGACACCTTAGTGCGACTTGCCGAGAAACCTCTGTCATTGCTCCTCCAAGATTGGCTCAACCAAACCCCCGTCATGTGTCTTATGCCCAACCATTGAACCAAGTGTGAGCTTGCTACCATTGTGGTGATCCTAACCACTTTCGCAACGCGTATCCATGACTCGCATCTGTAAACTCGCTTCAGCTTGCACCATCTCCGTTATACCAAGTGCAGACCTATCAAACCCAACAAGCTTATCAACCGCAAGTTCCACTGTTGTTGGCTAATCAAGCTCAAGTGCAGCCGCATCAAGCTATCCAAGTTCCTGCACCACATTTTGGTCAAGCCGTTCCAGCTGCACAAGCTCCTCAAGACAATCGTGGGCGTGCTTTCATGATTAACGCCAATCAAGGTCAGCAAAGCGGCGATGTGGTGAACGGTACGTTCCTCGTAAATGACCACTTTGCAACCATTTTATTTGATACCGGTGCCGATATGAGCTTTGTGTCTTTTGAATTTGAGCCTTTACTTGCTAAAACCCTATCTAAGCTAAAAAAAACTCGTATTTTGTTGAGGTAGCTAATGGTAAATCTATATCAATTGACTCGGTTATTCGAAATTGCAAGTTAGATTTAAATGGCCACAAGTTCTCAATTGACCTCATTCCTATGCAATTGGGAAGTTTTGACATCATAGTAGGCATGGACTGGCTATCTGTTCATCTTGCTGAAATTGTTTATTTCGAGAAATTCATTCGTATTCCGCTTGCCGATGGTCGAATTCTTCGTGTCTCTGGTGAAAAGCCTTCTTCCTAGAGCCTAAATTTTATCACTTGTTTTCAAGCCCAAACGTACTTACGCAAGAAGTATGTAGCATTCGTGGCCCATGTTTTGGAAAAGAAGGAACGAAAAATTGAGGACATTCATGTTGTTCGTGAGTATCCCGAGGTGTTTCCCGATGATGTTTCTGGTCTTCCTCCTAATCGTGATGTGGAATTTCGAATCGATCTCGTGCCTGGTGCAACCTCGGTTGCAAGGACTCCTTGTCGTCTTGCACCCTCTGAGATGCAAGAATTGTCTAACCAACTCCAACAACTTTTGGATAAAGGGTTCATTCTCCCTAGTTCATCTCCTTGGGGCGCACCCGTGCTTTTCGTCAAGAAGAAAGATGGATCCTTCCGTATGTGCATTGATTACCGTGAGCTCAACAAACTCACAATCAATAATCATTATCCTTTGCCTCGTATTGACGATCTTTTTGATCAACTCCAAGGAGCTTCATGCTTCTCAAAGATCGATCTACATTTGGGTTATCATCAACTACGTGTGCATGAAGATGACTTACCCAAGACCGCTTTTCGGACTCGTTATGGACATTACGAATTTATGGTTATGCCTTTTGGGCTAACCAATGCACCCGCGGTGTTTATGGATCTCATGAACCGCGTATGCAAACCTTACTTAGATAAATTCGTAATTGTTTTTCTTGACGACATTCTTATTTATTCCAAGTCCAAATCTGAGCACAAGAAACATCTTCATTCCGTCCTTGATCTCTTAAGGAAGGAACAACTCTATGCTAAGTTCTCAAAGTGCGAATTCTGGTTAAAGGAAATTCCGTTCTTGGGGCATATAGTAAACGAGAAGGGTATCCACGTTGACCCAGCCAAAATCGAAGCCGTTAAGAATTGGAAAACTCCAACCACTCCTACAGAAGTTCGTTCGTTTCTTGGTCTTGCGGGTTATTATCGTCGCTTCATTCTTAATTCTTCCAAGATCTCTTTGCCCCTAACCTCTCTAACTCATAAGGATAAACCTTATGTATGGGGACCAAAGCAAGATGAAGCTTTTCAAACTCTTAAGCGCATGCTTTGCGATGAACCGATCCTCGCACTTCCCGATGGCAATGAGGATTTTGTTTTCTATTGCGATGCTTCCAACCAAGGCCTCGGTTGTGTCCTTATGCAATGAGGTAAAGTTATCGCTTACGCTTCACGATAACTTAAGGTTAATGAAAGAAATTATACAACGCACGACCTCGAACTCGGTGCCGTTGTATTCGGGTTGAAAATTTGGAGACATTACCTCTATGGCACTAACGCCTTGTTCTTGAGTTTTTTAACCATGGAAAGAAAAAGAAATGAGAGGGAAGGATAAGAAAGGGAAGGAAAGGGAATGAAATTTTTTTTAATAGATGTGTTCTTGAGTTGGAAGGAAATTGGAGGAAAGGAAATGATAACTTATTAGGAAAAAACTTATCCTTAGTAGTCATCCCATTATTGGGAGGACAATTTATTGTGAAAAAACACCAATTTAATCCCTCCTAACTCCTCCTACTCCTTTCCTTTCCATCCTAAAAAAAACTCAAGAACACCCATTTTTTAACTATCCTTAATTTTCCTTTCCTTTCCCTACTTAAAAAAAACTCAAGAACAGGGCGTAAGTGCGTGGTATTCACAGACCACAAGAGTCTTCAACATATTTTCGACCAAAAAGATCTAAACATGCGGCAACGACGATGGGCCGAACTACTTAGAGACTACGACTGCGAAATTCGTTATCATCCTGGTAAAGCGAATGTTGTAGCCGACGCTATTAGTCGAAAGACCCATGTGAAATCAATTCTGCTTCATTGTGTGACCGTTCAAACCGATCTCCAACTTCGTATCTTTGAAGCCCAACATGTCTCTGTCACCGAGGGTAATATATATGATGAAATGTCCTGTGGTGTCGAGAATCAACTTGAAACTAAGCGCGATTGTTTGTTGTATTACCTCGATCGTTTATGGGTTCCTAATCGTGACGATCTTGGCACATTCATCATGGACGAAGCTCATATGTCTCGATATTCCATTCATCCCAGTGCGGATAAGATGTATTTTAATCTGCGGACCACATTTTGGTGGCCCGATATTAAAAAAGACATCGCATTATATGTGGGAAAATGCCTTACTTGAGCTAAAGTTAAGGTCGAGCACCAACGACCATCTGGTTTGCTCGTTCAACCACACATCCCTGTTTGGAAATGGGAGGATATCTCTATGGATTTTGTGTTTAAGCTTCCGACTACTCGAAACCGTCACGACGGTGTTTGGGTTATAGTTGACCGTTTGACTAAGTCTGCTCATTTCATTCCGATCAATGAAAAGTTTTCGGTTGATCAACTCGCTCAGATTTATGTTCAGCGTATCGTTTGTCGTCATGGTATACCTTTGCGTATCATTTCCGATCGTGATAGTCGTTTTACTTCTCACTTCTGGTCATCACTTCAAAAGGCGTTGGGAACTCCATTGGATCTTAGCACTGCCTATCATCCTCAGACTGATGGGCAATCCGAGCGCACGATTCAAACGCTTGAAGACATGCTTAGGTCATGTGTCATGGATTTCGGTGGAAACTGGGATTCTCATCTTCACCTGATTGAGTTCTCGTACAATAATAGTTATCATTCAAGTATCCGTATGGCTCCATTCCAAGCACTCTATGGTCGTAAATGTCGATCACCTATTTGTTGGAGTGAAATTGGTGAAACCCAAATCACCGGTTCGGAACTTGTCCAAGAGACTACTGATCCAATCGCTCAAATTCGACAAAACCTCTTAACCGCTCGTAGTCGTCAAAAGAGTTACGCTGATAACCGATGACGACCTCTCGAGTTTAATGTTGGTGACCGTGTCCTTCTCAAGGTATCTCCTTGGAAAGGTGTTGTTCGTTTTGGCAAGAAAGGCAAGCTATCTCTTCGATTTGTTGGACCTTTCAAGATTCTTGCTCGTGTTGGAAGTGTTTCTTACACACGCGAACTTCCTCAAAAGCTTTCTAACGTTCATCCGACATTTCATGTCTCAAATTTTAAGAAGTGTCTTGCTGATGGAAATCTCCATGTACCACTCGACGAAGTGCGTATCGATGAAGCAATGCACTTTGTCGAGAAACCGGTGGAAATCATGGATCACAAAGACAAGGAAACTAAACGTAGCCGTATACCTTTGGTAAAGGTTCATTGGGAATCCAAGCATGGCGCTGAATTCAATTGGGAACGGGAAGACCAAATGCGAAGAAAGTATCCTCATCTATTTGTTACGAATTCTTCTACTTAATTTCGGGACGAAATTTTCAAAAGTAGCGAATGCTGTGACATTTGTCAATTTTTATTCATATTCATATTTGTATTTGTATTCGTTAAACCGACTCGTTATGTCGTTTCAATAAATTCATGTTTTTCGTTTATCATTTAATATTAATTCCGACGATTTATAGTTATTACTCGTTCATTTTCTATTCGTTTAATTTAATTAACGAATCCTCGAGCTATAAAAGTCTATAAAATAATCAAGGTTTACATTTGTCAGGTATAAAACGCAAACAATCTAAGGAAATTATAAAAATAACAAGTTTTAAGCAATTATGTATAATTATAAAGTTCAAGGTTCAAAGTGAAACAAAGTTTAAAACAGTTTATATATGTTTCAAATATGAGGGGCTTAAAGTGAAAATTGGAATTTAAAATATATTATAATATTAAAAATAACCCTACAGCCGCCTCTCTCTCTTTTCTCACGTTTTTCCCGCGAGGCACATTCCGGCCGGCGACGGCGGACTTCCGGCGACCATTTAAGCGCATCAAAACCAATTACCACTTAATCAAAACCAATTACGCGTAATAAACACCCAACGTTCGGATTTAAACCCCAAAATCGCCGGAAAATAATTAGAAATTCATTAACTCAAATTAAACACCCAATGGATCAATTACCACTGTAAATAGCATCCTATTACCCTTCTAAACGTGCTACAGACATAATCTTTCACAAACAAACTCGTTAGTATCTCTGAATTGTTCGCTCAAGTTTATTCCGGCCAACTCGTAGTTTAGCCACTTTCCGGCATCAATAGAGATAATTGATAGGTGGGTTTTCATTAGTTTGATCCGTCTAACAAAACCCCAAACCTAAATCTATCAAACATGTAATGGATTTGAAGTATTGAAATCTAGGGTTTATGTGAAGAAGATGAAGTTGGGATGGTGTTTAAAATTATGTCCTTTCATCTTTTAAACAAGAAGCTCAACCGGTCCAGTGGTTGTGTATGTGTTGTTTGGTTACAAAGACCCGGGTTCGAACCCGGGTCACAGCAAACCATTTTTTTATTAGTTTTAATAAATTAAATATATATATTTATAAATCATACAAAAATAAATAAAATTAGTTTTATAGTTAAATAAAAGTTGTTTTTGTTTCCGTTAGCATATTTGTTCAGAATCAACTTTTACAAACCTAGAAACACTCGTTAAAACTCATAGAATAATTATATAAATTATATATATAATAAATCCTAAACCGACAAACGCTTATACTAATAAAACAATACCGGCAACGCTAAATTTCTGTAAATATTATTATAATCAATATTCACCTTATAAGTAATATTATAACTTATTAAAATCCGGTAGACTTAATTAGTAAAAATACTTTAAAATGGGTAAAATTATATGTAAATAATAAAACATGTACCTTAAAACCAACCCTTTATTTTTCCTTAAAATTAGTTAGTAATTCTTGTATTTTTATTATTTCTAGCTCATGAGATTCGATCGTTTGGTTTCATATAAAGCGCTTTCGTTTCATTTTCAAGTTTGTCATCCCAATTCAAAGGTGAGTTTCTCACACACCCCTTTTTTTTACTCTTTTATTGTTTTGGGGGTAGCATATGTATCCTACAAAAACCCAATTGTTTATGATTTTGCTTACAAACTACAATTCATACATGGACTTGTGTGCTTACTTGTTACTTGCTCAATATTACTTGCTCATGGATTACTTCAATATAGTATGATCATACGCCCCCCTTTGCACTCAAGACCTTGTTGTTATGAGTGGAAAATGGCCTCATTAACCGAGTACATTGGTGCACAATCCCAATTGGAAAGGACCTTATTTGCTTTCACGAGTTTCATGGAATTGTATGGTTTCATGTATTATATAAAAACTGTGGGAACTCACCAACTATTAAGTTAGTTGACATTATTTTATACATATGTTACAGGTACGCTTATTAGAGGATGAAACAAGAGAAGACACTAGAAATAAGATTATCAATAATAAAGTGTTTGACTTGTTTATTTCCTTGTAATTTTTCTTATTTGCAAAAGTACTTGTTATTTGAATCATCAATGAATTAATGATATTATTGCCACTTAATAGTGTCACATGTGTTTTGGGCAATCTGTACTTCGCACCCGGGCGTATTCCGTTTAAGCCAGGGTGTTATAGTTAGACACTATATTTTGGTCAGTGAATCGGCCGGTAATTGATTCGCTAATCTTTATACATGAATTAGTCTTTGAACTTTTAGTTCATATAATTTAGTTTGAGGATCAATGACAATTCATTCCAACTAAATTCGCTTTCTAACTGCTTTATTTCTCCCCCTAATGTTGGGAATGTTGATTCACATAATTGAAAACTAATGAGCTATAAACAAATATCACATTAACGGCTCATATATATCGACATAAATTCCCAACTTTCTTTGTGGCCTCATCTTTGTGTCTTGTGGTGGATTAATTTCAGTATATAACACACATTAGATGAGAAATACTTGGTTACTGACCAAAAACCAGTTACAATGGGAAGGAAGTATCATAACGTGTTGGCTTGATGTGGATTAGTTTTTAAGACATGTAAAATCATGTGTACTCAAATACAAACATGAACATTTGCTCTCGTGATAGTTGCCTTTGCAACCAATTATAGACGTTGAGTGATCGTCTTTAACAAAACAATTTATGTAAGAACGTAATATGTTATTAAGTTCAACACTTATTCCAATTATCATTATTAACTTGGGAATCAAATTCGTTATTATAACCAAATGTAAATATACCAATATGGAATAATATGCTTGTTATCTTATTAGCTAAGTCATAGATCATGCAAACATGAAGTTGCGATCTTGATAACCATTTAGACGATGCATCGATTTTCAAAACACTAAATGGTATCATGTTAGGATATGTGTATCATTTTATCAATTCCATAACATCTAGGGATTCACACCCTTCTGTTGGTAAATAAATGATTTCCCTTAAGAGCAATATTACATGTATAATATGAAGAATCTTTTGGTTCTTCAATAAATTTCACATAAACTTCAGGTTTATGATCGTATATGTATTATGCTTCTTTAATACAAGACTATAAATATGAGAGAACATTGTATTGTTGCTTCAAGCAATCAAGTGATTTCACATATTTGTATTTCCATATTTTTTTCTCATATGTGATCAATCCATTTGCCACTTCTGGTTATCGATCTCATTACTAGTATGATCATCCTTACAATCTTTTCAATTATGCCAATGATCACAACAGTCAGTATATAGTCACATTCACTTCACGGAATGGAGTATAACCAAACCAATTTCACGGTTTTTCCATATTCATCAAGCATACTGATACAAAATCACTTCAAACATTTTATACGTTTTAATGGTATGCTACTTTATGAGCATACTTGAGGTTTGACTAATGAAAATTGTCCCCGATTTTTCCTCATGATTAATTTTCTCTTCATATAACAAGTATTGAGAAGTAATTGCATGAATGAGTCACGTAATTTATATCATGTTAATATTTTATAACCTTCAACAATGAGATTTAGGGAGAATGATATCTCGAGTTTCATATCAATGTATATATTTATACTCTTTCATTAGAGTGATAATAAAACATAACTTTGATTTAGTTATTTTACTGAATATTATATTTATACATAAAGACATAACTTTATAACACTCATGTCACCATATAAATACTAGTTATATTAAAAATGTTCATCACTTATAAGTAAATATATATAATTTATGTCTCAGCATATCAAGGTATCATCAATCGCAAGTATACATTATTTATAAATATATAACACTCTAACTTGGAATATAAACAAATATATGAACCACAATTAGCGTTGCTATAGTTTCCACTGAAGGCTGTTTGTTTTAATAATATTATTAAATAAAATTTTCGTGCACATTTAAAGTATGGTGTATAACAATAATAATATTCATTTACATATTGTATCCAGATCAACTATGTAACAACTAAGAATTTTAAAACCGAAAGAATGGGTACTATAGTTAACTAGACAAAAGACATTAATATTAAGATGCATAGTAGACATTAATGTTAAGATACAACTTTGCATGTAAAACTTTTAAGAGAAACATTAAGGATCTGAGTACTATAGTCCTGATCATCTTTTGTTTTTTCTATGTAAAGCTATAGTCAGATAGCAACTAAAAAAAATGCTAGCTACTCAATAGTTATAACCATGTTATAGTTTGTTTGAATTAATAACCACCTTAACGAAATCACATAAATTAAGAGAACTAAACCAATAATTTTATGTCTTCAAAGATCAGTATGACTATAATCAATTAGATACAAGTATGCGAGTAAGAAACTCTACTGATCCATAAACAAAAGGGTTCCAAATTTAAGTATCACCACACAATTAGATTCGCATCAATATAAATATTGATAAGATCAATATTTAATAAACTTTTGATTCATGTCCATCAAGAAATTAAATGTAGTAAATCACATTAACAAACATATTTTATATTTGCATTCAGTTATTCGTCAAAGTAAATTAATTCCTTTTAAGTAATAAGGAGTTATTATGCAAACTATTCATTACTAAATTATTAATAAAATAAATAAAATAGACTTTGAAGATATCTTTGCATATATTGAGAAACAATACCTTCGTCATAGTAAGATGAGACTAGAACAATAAATTCATTATGCATATAAACTAAAAGTATATAATGAGTCAAACAAGGTAATTAGTTAGATAATTTATGCTAAATATATTTAATTTTAATAGAAGGTATCTACTAATTTGTAAACACCAAGAAAAATAAAATATGTATATATGGCTGCGAATGATGAATGTTCTAGCAGTATCAATTGATAGAAAATATATAAATCATAGTCTAATAATTCATATACACAAAGTATATTTAAATTTTATATTTATATAATTGGTAAATTATTATTATTATTATTATTAATACACTATTTGTAACAAAGTAATCGTAATCACATGATACTAGACTTCAAAGAAGAATCATCAACTTACTAATACGATGCATCCCATCATCATCATCATCATCATCATCATCATCATCATCGTACTCAGTATATCCCACCAATAGCAATGCTATGGTAGGGTCTGAGGAGGGTAAGATGTAGACAGCCTTACCTCTATCCCATAGGGATAGAGAGGCTGCTTCCGGTGAGACCCCCGGCTCGATAGTAGTTTTGCATCAAGCCTTGGACATAAGGCACATAGCACTCAATCATCGGGACACCGGCTGATCGGTGCATGTGCCCTTGTCTTTCGGCTATCAACGCCACCACATGATGCCTGATTAACCTTCCGCCACTTTTAACGTTATTTTCACGAGATTAGTAAAATAACGTCAAAATTAGTGCAATTTTACTTTTGCCCACCCGAGGGTTCACACATATATACATTATATGCGCGCACCGCAAGCAGGGCGTTAATACGATGCATCCCCAAACTCCCTTTATTCTTATTTTTATATTTATATATGAAGGGATAGGGATTCTTTGAATATAAAGGTTTTTATGATGTTTTTATTAACATAGTATGTGATTTCTTTTGTTTTGTTCTAAAACAAAAGCATACATGTGCTGAATAATAAATAGTTGGGTTTTGAATTTAATGTTACCTAAATGGGCGAACGAAGTCGATGAGAGGTCTCCCCTTCCATAAGCTTTTTCATACTTATGATGATGCGATCCAACTCCAACTCCAAAAGCATCTCGTGCTGATAACGTGTTGTGAAACAAGCCTAATAGCCAAAGAAGATGAGAAAGAGATGTAGAGAGAAAGATGAAGATTTCATTAATCAATTGTGTCTTATAAGGAGATACGATGAGATGTATATATAAGAGTAAATAACTTGAAGAAAAAGCCTAATCTATATTAGGTATTGTAACCATAATAATATATATTTATAACAAGATTGATGAATTGTTAGACAAGGGATCTTTTTTGGGGTCGTGCTCAACAATATAACTGGACTAAGAAAATTAATCTTATTTAATCATATCAGTTAACAAACAGGCAGAAGCTCGATTTGTTTAGAGTAGATTGGATTTGGAAATTGATATTTCTTGGGTTGTTGGTAGTAGCCATATGACATATTTTCTTGGGTCAAGAAACTATAGTAGCATCTTAGAAAGAGATTAATTTGTGTTTTGGGAAGCAGACTAATTTTTTGACCGAGTAACCTGTTGGTTTATTTTTTAGTGGGTCGGCTATGGTTTGGGCAGTTTAGCCTAGTGATAATTATTTTCGTTAAGATCATCTTTGAGCGAACAACGAGCCAAGAACAGTTGAATCAAGATCCTATTTTTGTTTAAGAACAGTCGTCAAAACAGAAGAAGCGTTAAAGAAACGGAAAACCGGTGTCAATCGTGTTTATTAGGTTTTATCGTTTCAGTTTTAAGTTTCAGTTTCTAATTTACAGTTCGTATATCTGTTGCGTTTAAATAGGTTGACTGTTTAACAAAGTTCAGTTAACAGTCGTTAAGTTCAGGCTCGTGCTATTGTTGTTCTATCTCTATTTTTTTATTCAGGTTTTCGTTTAGTCATTGTCATGGCAGATGACGGAAAGGTTTCGTGTTTGTGTTCGATTCATATGTGCGTTTAATCCTAGCAGATCAGTTTCTTTGCACCATGTCAACATGATCAAAGATGCTGACACGTCATTTTGATGTGGTAACCAGCAAAGATTACCTTAAATAATTTTTTAATTTTTTTTATGCATTATCCCTATACTTTAAGCATAAAAAACAAGTAAAGGTTCAAAACAAGTTTTTGTGGTAAGGGTTGAGATGGGTCGGGTTGATCCGGAATACTTGTCATCAAGTTTACATGTGCTTGTTGATGCAGCTGGTTCGAAAAGTATCAGCAACATCTGGACTGGGAAATGCATAATTAATTCAAGCAACGCAGGCTAAAAGGATGAACAAGAAGGAAGCTCAATGCAGGCTAAAATGAACATGGTTGAAGAAGCATTGGAAGACATAACAGCTCTTTACTTTGATGAAGAGCATAACGAAATCTATACAGGTAATGGTAACGGTTTGGTTCATGTTTGGTATAATCGAAATGTTAATAGTTATGCCCGTTTTAAGTAGATAGATTGATGTGTGTGCGCGGGCTCTTTAAGAGGTGAAAGTTTGTATAATTATGTGTAGGGATGTGATTTAAATCGACTATGGAGACTCGTAATGTTGAGTTAGAGAAATGACTAATGAGTGTGTTGTTATTTGTTTTTCCTGTATAGAGGTGTCAAAATGGACAAGTCGAGCGAGTTGGGTAATGGGTCCAACCAGTTTTAAATGTGTCGGGTGGGTTAACACATGGGTGGCTCAAAATTACTTGAAAAAAAGTTGCAGCTAAATTAAAAATAATGATGCTTAATTATAGGAATATGGAGAGAAGATAACACTAAATTCCATCTTCATCATCATAATATGCTTTTTATCCGTAGAGTGCTACCTGTTAAATGGAAGATTGTGTTACTTAGTTCCCATGGGTTCATATTTATTTTATAATATAAAAGAATGAAGAGAGAAGAGAGAGAAAAGATGAGGATGGTTTAGGTTGATGATGGTTTGGTTATTTGTAAGAAAATAATAAAGAAAATAAAAAATTGGTCACTGGAAATCGTGTCACTTGCAAAAAAATCACTTTATTTATTACCCTAGCTTCGTTTCCGTGAAGAAGAAAACTTATATTTTTGTTAGTAGCTGGTACAAAATAATGAGATTGTCGGAAAGGAAAATAAAAAATGATGATGTGGAAGTGTAACTAGTGATTATGATGTTTGTATCAAATTTGATGATGAACAAACTCAACTTACGGATGGATGAAGAACTCAAGTTTCGGTAACAAAGATCAACTTTTCTCATACAATTGACAAAACATGTTAGTTCATTAGTGATGTTCGTTAGTTTTGTTGATCCGGCCATATCTGATCATAAGCTAATTCGAACATTGTCATGATTAGAGAGAACTGTTATTGTGCATTATTGGAAGTTGATGTAGCAGCTGAGTTGGCACGCTTATATGTGCATTTAACAACTTGCACTAGATATGGTCTAGAGGAGGAAAACAACATAATATGCCATTGTAAGCTCTCTTATTTTATCGCATGGTGCCTTATCTACCTTTTGTCTAGTTTTTCTTACATATCCCCTGTATTTCTTAAGCTCTTCTAACATCCAAACACTAAATATTTGTTATACGAGTATGTGAAAGCGAAAATCATCCTCCTTGGTCGAGCATATGCTTATTTAATCTTTCAAATATATTATATTATATTGTACTTCTACTTTGAATATAAAGTATTTTATGATTTTCAGATACAAAGGACATTGGACCGATGCGGCATAGAGACAGACATGGAGGATGAAAATTTTGACTTGACGAACGAGGTACTGCTAAGTTTAGAAGTCTATTACTCCTAACAATAATTTCAAAAGTAATAATACTGTGTTTTCCTCATTATGGCAAAAAGAGTATTACCCCTTCTACACGCATTCAAGAGATAATATTTACTCAACAAACTACCAAAGTCAAAAACATATAACACCTTTGATGGATGCTCAAAATAAAGACTGGCATAGGGGACAATTAGACTTATTAGAAGTCAAAAACCACTTATATAAGCATGCAGAGTGGAACTTGTACTTGCAGGTTCGGCACGCGCGACGCGGAAGACTATGATTTGATGTGTGAATCACACTGTAACATATTGGACACTCTTCAACACCCTCAAATTCCTTATCAAAATTATTCTTCCATATTCTAATTGCTTCTGCTAAAGCCCCATTCTGAAACTCAACAGATAGATTAGTTAAAAGATTTACTTGTTCAGATATAAAGCATAAAACGCTAACTACTTACTTGATTACGGACGAATGACATCATCGAAAGCAACCATTTCCTTTGCTTCACTTCAGAGATTCCAAGGCTTCTAGTACATTCCACATCCACGGGTCGTAACGGATAAGATGCAGGGAGACGAACTACCAAATCCATATTTGACTCGTCTTTTGTATATGTGGCAACAACCTCGTTAGCCGACTTGCTCACACTAACTGTAAAATTCTCATCAGACAGATCGGCTTTCTTGATCTGCAATAACAATTATTTATCAGGCATTGACTTTCTAAATGGGGACAATCATAAATCATTTTTATCAAACATACCAATTTATAAAAATAATTATATCAACAGTAAAGCGTCCGCAGTGATAATGTTTTCTTTAAGTTTCGTTTTCACCCTTATACCAAAAGTAATATACGCCTTTAACCCGCTAATTTATCATTCATTTTGATTTCTCTATAATAACTTGCACTCGTTAACTTTTTTAACAAACTGAATACGCAGATATGTTTTTTTTCTCTCGACATATCAGTATAAATTTTGTTGAAAACAGATTTGTATTCAAAATAGAATTTGTTTTATATCGTAAGCAATAAGATTATCGGCACTGTATCGGTATCGTGACGAACCGAACCAACTCCGATCGAACATTGAAAGTTTCATTTTTACCCTTATACTATGAACAATACACGCCTTCAACCCATTTTTATCAGTATTCGCCTTCATGGTTTTCACAGTTGTGCTTGTATTTCTTAAACTTTTCATTTTCTTTAGGGACTTTTTAAATTTCCTATTTTACTTTTTCTGCTGTTTTAAAGTTCACTTTCGTAATTCTTAAAGTCAGCGAAGTGTTTTTTAATCTACGTTTCGATTTTCAAAAACAACCTGCTGCAACGCCAGGCTATATTTTACTAGCTAGATAACATTGTAAGTATAAAAGGAGAAATAAAAGCACACCTGAGATAATTCATCTGCAATTAGAGGAGGGCTACACCATGTTCTAGTAAATGACTCGATTGCAGAAGAGGAAGTGTGATCACGAATATCATTAAACCACTCTCTAACATAAGCAGGAAGTGTTTTTAACATGAGTCCATAAATTGCACCAGTAAATGATGTCATTCTGTCTGGCCCAATGGGCCAGAAAGATTCAACAGCAAATAGGACAGAGTTGTTTGTGATGGCCTGAGTGGCTGATTGTGCAAACTCTGAAATGCCAGGTGGCAACTGAGATAACTTCTTTTTCACACTTGCAGCACATAATTCCAGTGGTATGTGTTGGAAGATGCAATCTAATATCATTGGATTGCATGAGTCTTTTATGTGTTGAATCAACTTTTCCTTTGTAGGAGATGATGGTGATGCGAGTAGGTGTGAGATTAATGACCAAGTAACAAAAACATGCACCTGTAGAGTTTAATAATATATTAGCCTCCAAAGAAACAGATGGCAAACGGACGGGTCGTTGGGAAACCAGTCAAATTTGACATCAAAAACACTTTGTTTCTCCAAAAGATTAAAATACATGTATTGTTAAAATCTATGTACATGATTAATAGCTCACATACATCTACAATACATGTATTGTTTAACTTTTAAAACAAAATGACTTAGGAATATTTGCATTAAAAAAGTACTTTGCCGTTCAACCCATTCTACTTGTTTCCTTGTAAGCTATTTTTCATTTTACCCGTTTGACCCGTTGACTTAAAATGATACTCAAATTAAATGATTCATAGATGCTTCTAAACAAAACAAATGTTCAGTGAACTGTTTGTGACCTATTCTACATGAAGTTTGTTTAGGTTCATTTATTTACTAATGGAATTAATCGAACAAACATGAACACATGTCTCGTTCATTCATTTATGTTCATAAACAGCTTAAGCCAGGCAGATTAATGTTCACGTTTGCTTTTGATTGGTGTTCGCTCAATTATGTTCATTCATGTATGTTCAGTTATGTTCCATTTATTATCGTTGTTTTCATTTACGTTCATTTTATAATGTTAATGATCTAACATAAACGAACAGTTCATGTTCTTAACGAGCGAACACAAACAAGAAAATCCATGTGTTTAGATGCCCATGTTCGATCTTTTGTTCGGTTAAAGTTAAACAAGCAGACATGAACATGCCTGGTTCGTGTTCCTTCGGTTTGTTTACACACCTAGATTCACACATAAATAAAAGGTACTGAGCTTAGAAGGAGTGGACTTACTCGATCTGGGGCTACCAAATCCAATTCAATAATCTCAAACGGTGATTTCTCAAGAAAGACGGAAATCTCCTCCCTCAACTGAATCTTAGAATCTAAAGACGAAGAAATCGGATCTTTATCATCAATCTCACTTTCATTTAACAAAGAGGTAGTTTCTTGAGCGAAAAAAGCTGAGTCAGCAACGGGTTCGCTTGAAAGAATAGCATAAGCAGCATACTGCGTAAGTGCAACCGGTTTGGAAGAAAATAAAATAGCATATAAAGCGCTAACCGATCCTTTACTAAGCCCCCACAAATCAAATGACTTCATAGCCCGCTCTCGTGCATGCGAAGAAGATTCAACCGCACTTGAAGAAACCAACTCCCAAAAATCAGACTCACCAAGTCGACTTGATGCTACAACCGAACCCGCAATAGGAGAATATGAACCCGCAATCGCTTCAGCTGCACCCGTTGAAAAGAACAACCGAAGAATCCCTTGTAGAATCTTATCCTTAATCGGGCCCCACTTTTCGCTTCTTAACGGATGTTGATCGTTTTCTATTTCATTTTCGGTTTCGGTTTCAACAGTTTCTTGTGCAATGAGCGCACAGAACATAGAAAACGTAATAAGCGCGTGTTGTGCAAGTTTTAAAGCAGAGGAATTGGAATCCAAACCCGAGAGTGTAACCTGGAGCTCCTCGGGTATATCTGAAGTGGGCTCGTGTGTGATGGTGTCATTTACAGCCTCTGCTACCTCTTCCATTAATACAACAGCGGATTCGATCCAGTATCTTGATTTGTACAAGATAAATTCCCAATCATCTAGGTTGAAATCATTCCAACAGTATCCAACTGCTACAACGGTTAACTTGGATAACAACGTCTGCACAACGGGTAATTTGTTGACTGTGTCGGCAGTAGAAGCGAGACGCTGTTTACGGAGTAACTCGAGCAAAAGACCGCGTTCCACATTGGTGATGTGTCTTTGTGGCTTAAACTGTTTCGTTCGTTTTAAGGGATAGCATGAAACAACAAGATACCAATCTTCCATATCTGAAACACATTCAATATTTTGTAGAAGTCAATTTAGGTCATGATATATCCCTAAGGATCAAATAAAAAGATAGCTAAAAGGGAAGCAAGTTGAAAGTTAGTATTTAAAACCAACAGCCCGCTAATCAGGTTTAAGATAGTTTACTTACTATTGTTAATTTGTAATGATATAGTTTCTGTAATCACATTTCAAGACATAAACTATTTACAATAAATGGATAAAAACTTGATTATGAGCCAACCTAACCCGTCCGTTTCAACCTGCACTAGGGCTGTTTAAAAAAACTCGCAACTCGGGGCTCGCTCAAGAAATCTAAAAAAAGCACGCTCAAAATTGGTTCGTTTGTAACAAGCAGAGCCAACTCGTTTTATAAACGAGCCAAGCCTGAGCCAAGGTAAGCTTGGTTCATTGGCTCGCTCGTTAGGCTTGTGCAGCTGGCTATTGGCTTGCTCGTCGGCTCGCTTAAATTAAAGCCCAAATTTTAGCATATATAAATTATAACCCTATGTATAACCGAAATTTTAATAAACATAAGTTCCAAATTTTGTAGTTTATTAATTTTGCTTAAAATTATATTTTTTTTCTTTTTATTTTTTTATAGATATCAATGAATAAGTGTAAAAATATAAAATTAGCTTTAAAAAAAAACAAATAAACCGGCTCAAGGTCAAAATTTTCGCACGTTAAGATAAGCGAGCCGAACCCCAGCCCAATAAACCGGCTCAAGGTCAACATTTTCGCACGTTAAGATAAGCGAGCCGAACCCCAGCCCAACCTAGATCGGCTCGTTTACAGCCCTAACCCGAACCAGTATAACCTGCTACTAGAAAAAAAATGGAACATAAGAATGGATAAAAGTGCATTAAATTCTTGTACCTTGTCCGGATAGCCATGTGTTCAAAGGCGGAAATGACAGACTTCTCTGAAGCCAGCCCTCAATGACATCATGTATATCATTTCTCTTTGAAGCATCGTTTACTTCGTCTCCAAATAATGGTCCAATTATAACACTCATAACAACAGGAAGTATCTTCAAACAATTGGAATTCACAGCTTCACCTACAAAAAGTCTATCCACAAGCAGATTAAAAATCTCCAAAGCCTTATTTCTTCCCCAAATATTATCCTCGAAAAGTGTACCAAGTATCGACACAAGAGCCCTCAAAAACACTTGCTCAATACTCTCGGGTGGGACTGGATTAATACTTAAACAACTCATTTCACTGTTTACTCCCTCAACAAGAGCACCGTCTATGAGAGTATTGACAATGGTATCTAACAGGTTGACACAACTAACAGAATCTTGACCCGTCGTGTATTGTATTAATGAAGGTAAAAACGAGGTTAACACACTGCCACCTGGCCATTTCCATGTGCATAGCATCTCGGTTGCAAGCCACGCGCGATGATGACAATGTGATGTCATCACTCTAGCTATGCCCACTTTGGATATAATCTTGTCAACAAAAGCAGCCACTCGGTGATCACCAGATGCATTGCTTTCATTTTTCAAAGTAGCTGATCTTTGTGCATCTTTAATATCAGGTGTGACCCACAAGGGCCAAGAATCACCCATGTTTAGAAGCTCATCCAGTACAGTTTGTTCCTCAACTTGACCTTCACAAAGATTATCCACAACATCCATGAAATAAACGCAGCCCAAAGACGTAACCGTTTCAATACCTAACATATCTTCGTTAAATACAACACAGCGGATAGTCTGAACCAGAATACTGCTCAATTTTCTCCTGCAATCTAGATTGAAAGTTTTAAGAAGTTTATTAATCTTTCCGCGAAAAGAATGCACTGATTTACAGAAATTGAACCGATCCATGGGTTTTGCATGTGCCATATCATCAAGTCCTTCACATAAAACCTCTAACGAGCTATGTTCCCAATCGATCACAAACAATGCAGCCAAAACTTGTGGAAGCAATGCTAGAGTTTTTAGTCTAAAGAAGCTACCATTAAGCACTTCCATGGCAAAACTAGCTATCTCAACCGCGCGTGTTGAAGACTCACATCCCGTGATGGTTATCTCTTCCTCACTGTTTAACAACTCAATAGCACCCTTGACCCAAGTGAAGTCAGACGACCCAATGAAAGATCTTAACTTCAGGAAGATTTCTTCAAAGATACTGATCGATGCGTTCTCGCTCACGAAGTAAGTTTGATCTTCTTCTGTCACACCTCCAAGGGCAGCACTATAATATTCATATATGAAGAGAAAAGAAAAAAAGGTAGTTAAGAAACTAAGAGTATATATATTATATAACATGTGAAACAACAAATAATGTCATAATTGGTAACTTACCAGATAAACCGAGCATCAGAAGATCCAAAGGGGGGGAGAGAACGAGTAACTGAAACAGCAGTTGAATCTAGAAGCTCATGATGAGAGAGGTTCAACTGCAATTTCATCCTTGTACTTTGCTCTCTCATTTTCTCCATGACAAGTGCCAATACATAAGTAAACTTAGAATCTTTGTTACCAGTTGCATGTAAAATTATACTCTCACATTGGTCAGAAAAGCATTCAGCATCTAGTAATGCAAACAAGAAATCTAATCGGGTCAAGGTGGAGCTGCCATCTGTTTTGAAGCACCAAGGAACAAAAACATCCTTAAAAAGTTGCAAAAACTGATTTAAGCTCAGGTCTCTGTTCTTCTCTGGTAGACAAGCTGATTCGTTTTGTTCCCGCGTAATTTCTTCTACGATCTTGCGTGGGCCAAACATGGAAACCGCAACAACCATAAATTTCACAATGTCTGATGAGTCCTGAAATCATTACAAAGAACGTCAATATTTTTATGATTCAAGACAATACTGGTTATGAATCCCAAACAAGGAAACATAAAATTAATGCCATCACAAAATACAGAATGAAACGGGTCATTAGTACAGTTCCAGTTGACCCCACAAACGAATTTTTTGTCCACTTTTTAAAAAGCTTCGATAAATATCTAATGTGTTACTAGTATACCTAAAACATATAATTACAATCTCAATCTTTCAAAAAGAACATTTTAGGTGGTTGGACGAATTTCAACTAGTGACGGGTCCCCCTATTAGCTGAATAAAAATTATTCGACTCGTTTGGGATAAAACACAGCTCAAAGTGACCGATTCACAAAAAAATGGATCGAAATTGCCACCTATAAAGCTTTACTAAATATTAAATATAGAGGTGACTCGGTGAGTAAAAAAATCGACTAACCAAAACTGAAACCAAAAAAACTGCAAAACCGAACCGAAATAACCAACCCAAACCAATAACCAATGGTTTGGTTATGTTTTCTTGAAAACCAAAAATCACAGTTCGATTTCAGTTATGCCTCTCAAATTAAATATTTGGGCCAAACATTTCATGCCCAGAATCATTAATAGATGGTTAACGAAAGTTTTAGGCCAAAAGTTTCAAGCCCAAATTTTTCAAAAGTTTTAAGCCCAAAATTCATTACTCTAAGCCAAAATGTAAAACCAAAAACCGGCCCATAAGCAAAAGCTAAAATCATACGAAAAAACAAAAAACCAAAACCAAACAGTTTTCTAAACAGAAACTTAGTTCAGTTTGACCACAAAACTGACCCCTGACCAAAATTGTATTGTTCGTAGCATGCCAAAACTAGCTCATTCACTAAAATATGTGATAGATGCCCCATAAACAAATATGAGTTAAACAACTAAAATAGTAATCAAGTCATAGAAACTTACACTGGTTTGTATCATCTGGAATAACTTTGACATCATTGGGCCCACAAGATGCGATAAGGGCCATGAGTCACCTTTGCGCACAGCATTTAGATCCACTAATTGCAACAATCTGATGATTTTATCCAAATTCTCATGATTTTCAACATTCTCACTTTGTTGAAACGCTTCTAGACAATTCTCTTCAAATGTATGGCAAAAAACTGTTAACAAATTAGGTTCCAATGAAAATAAACCTGAAAGGATCTCAATAATGCTTTTTCCAAACTCTTGTACATTGTCAACTTGGTACTTGTCAAATTTTTTCAACTTATCTTCAGAAGATGGAACCAAAAGATAGTCATGCCACATCAGCTTCAATAACACCTCATCAACAATTGTACACCTGAATTTAGCGATAGCTTCTACTCCATCACAATATCTGATATCAAAGCAACAACAGAGTGAATCCAAAGATAAAAGATAGAAGAAAACAAAACTATAACTCACCTTTGAGCACTTTGTAATGTCCAAAGGAAACACTCTCGGTATGACTTAAAGAATGCTGACAGGTCAGCATTTGAAGACTGGGAATGAACTTTTCCAGCCCAAAAGTTTCTAAAGAACTCCAAGAAAAACTTATCAACCGTTATTGCCTTAGAAGGCACGCAGTTCAAAAACAAAACTAAAGTCGGGTAAGATACTTGTTGAGATCCAAAACACCCGTTTCTTAAAAAGTTCCAAAACGGGTTAACCAAAACTTTGTGAATATTCAAAGTTGTCCAACTTTCTGGAAACTTCCTAGAAAACAGTAGTAGTGCTTCCCACATGGAAGAGTGGCAAGTGGGATCCTTTTCTTGAAACGCGCCGAGTATTACAGGCGCAAGAGTTTTGATGTTTGCTTCAGTTAGAGCATGAGAGATGTTTTTAACACAACTTCCAATGAGTGAATATGCAGCGGATCGGATAGCAGAACTGTGAGAGTTAAAGAAGACCAAAAAACATTTATGAACAGATAATAACTTCTCTGCGTGAGATATGGCAGCAGTTCTTGCTTTAAGCGCTTTTTTTTGTTCAGGGTTTGTGTTTTCTGAACCGTGTTTTTCGCTTGTTAAAATATCAAGAAGTGTAGCCAATGCTAGCAATGATGACGAGATAACCTACAGCCATATAACCAACATTCACAAAAGCAAAAAGTATTAAATTATTATTAAAAAACGAAAATGTTATACCTGCTGATGCATCTCTTGTAGCTCGTCCAAAGCAACTGCTTTATCAGACATACTTTGTGGAGTGAGCTTTAAGTTATCTCCTAAATACATAAACACCTCATCGGTACATAACATTAGAGCATCCAATCTCTTCTCTTGTGCAGGAAAAGCAGCCTGTTTGAAAGTCAAAAATCAGCATCTTAACTTTACTTGTTTTGTTTTTCATTATATTGGAATAAGTTTTATGTATCATAACAAGTGATTTCAAACCTCCAATGATCGTTTTGCAGCTTGAGAAACTTCATAAACTGGATCAAACTGAGAAAACCACCAAGGCCCCATCAAAGACTTCAAATGTGGAGCCAAATCTCTCCTGGTATGAACAGAATAAGAGGGGGGGGGGAAGAACCGATAAGAGCTTAGAAACAGGAAACAAACATGCTTCACAAATAAGATTGGAAATGAGTTAAGTTTGAATAAAAGGTATCATCATCATCATCGTACTCAGTATATCCCACCAATAGCAAAGCTATGGTAGGGTCTGAGGAGGGTAAGATGTAGGCAGCCTTACCTCTACCCCATAGGGATAGAGTTTGAATAAAAGGTAGCATGCAATTAATTTAAATGTAATGACACAAATATCCATGAGATATTCAACATAGTATATAAAATGTTCTAACCCAACAGTGCTGACGAGTGTGGCCATGGTGTCGTGAGTGGCTCGGCGAACCTCTCGGTTATAATCCATCAAGAGTTTCTTGTATTCAAATGCCTGAGGATACTTGTGAGTCAAATATTGGTAAATGTGTGACCAATCAAACAATACAAAAAAAGCACGCATACCCATTGCGGAATAGCAGGTAATACATCCTTTGCAGATTTATCCTTAAGCAGTGTCAAGAAAGTTGTCAAAGCCTTCAGCTGTAGAGCCATAGAACACAAAAGTGAGTCATTAAGTGCCACCATGTAGCATAGAACATAAAAAGATAAAGCACAAAGGGTTGGTGAAAGCGTAGCATATGAAGATTAATTACCTTTGTAGTTGGATCTTTTCTGGAAAGCCTCTTCAATTGATGTGCCAATTCAGCGTCAATATCCTACATTGCCATTACTATTAATTATTGAAAGAATCTTGAAAGTGGAGATGAAAAGAAAAGAGTATGCAGTTGAATATATTAATAATTGTGAATATTTGTAAGTTGCAAACCGAAGTGAAAGTATAAAGAGAATATGGTAGAAAAGTATGGAATTACATTAATAAGGGGGGCATCTGAAGTAGTAGGCATAGAAGAACAAGTATCAAGAAGGCGTGAACTGCCGACATAGCCTCCAAATCCAACGGCTGTGGCACCCGCAGGTAGCAGTGAAGCAGCTAAACTGCATGTGAACAATCGTTAAATATATAATCGAATTAGATGATTGAAAGAAAGAAAGAAAGAAAGAAGGTTTGCCTGCTGCTGGATGGACGTGCTTTGCTTCTTGCTGCATCTCCCTTCTGTCTGCCCATAGATATTATTATGTGATCCGATTGATTCAACCTACCACTGGATGGACGATGATGGAATTAATAGCTATTCAGTCTGCCTAAACTCTTTACTAGGGCAGGGAACACAAACCCCAATTGGATTCTTATACGTGTTTGGATTTGGATTTGGATTTGGATTTGGATTTGGATTTGGATTTGTTTTGAAAAATGCTTGATTAAACCAAATAAGTAAAAATGTTTAGCCTCACACGAAAAACAATCCTAAACATTTTATTACTTTTTAAAAAGTTAATAAGTTATAAGTTGTAAAAATAAGCAATCCCAAACACCCGCTAAAGATGTTGAGGTTTGGTTGCCACAAAAGAAATTTTTTTAATATTTTATTTGATTTGTTTTGCTTTTATGTATGTCATGGTTGCGGTGCGCACGTATAATATATATATATATATATATATATATATATATATGTGTGTGTGTGGGGGAGGGGCTCAGGTGGGCAAAAGTGAAATTGCACTAACTTTGACGTTATTTTACTAATTTCGTGAAAATAACGTAAAAAGTGGCAGAATGTTAATCAGGCATCATGTAGTAGCGTTGATGGCCGAAAGACAAAGGTACATTCATCAATCGGCGAGTGTCTCAATGGTTGAGTGTTATGTGTCTTATGTCCTAGGGGTGTGCGAAGTGTATAACCCGACCCGAGGACCGATCCAACTGAGAATAAAAGACCGGCGCCTGAACCGATGGGAATTATCGGGTATCGGTCTTCATCCAATCGGTTTATCGGTGCTTCGCATATACGACCGAACCCGACAAATAATCTTCAATATTTTGAACCAGTTATGTATGAATCAAGGCAATGATGGATTCAATTTCATGTATAAGTCAGTCCATTAACATAGTCTTCATCAGGTATAGTTACCTTCAATCCTTCATGCAAGATTACAAAAAAAAAAAATTTAATTTGAAGTTGATGTTGAATGTTCTTCAAGATTCATCTTCTATAACTAATTAGAACAGTATGATTTCTCATTTTTGGTGTTTAATTGATCAATATAGGCTTAACTTATTGTTTGATTCACTACACCCTCCAACTGTTTGATGAAATGTCTCAATGAACATTCGTTTAGTTATTGTTATTTCCTGAACTAATGAACTAATGAACTAATTTAAGACATCCACAGTCAACAAAGTTATTATAAAACATTTGCAGCCACTGGTTAATCGACCTCGGTTAATCTACCTTGCGTTGACTAATTGTTATGCACATCAACTAATTGTTAAACACAACATGAAAACATAAATAATGTCATCAAACTTGGACTTAATCGATTAATTTTTTAATGAAGAACATATATGATCCGTAATAAATTTCAAATCAAACACAAAGATAAAAAAACAAATATGATCCATAACAAACTTCAAATCAAACACAAAGATAAAAAAGAAAAAAGAAACTCAATCATCATCTTTTCAATAGTTATACATAGCCACCATTTTTTATTCGACCTCTTGATTACCAGGGAGTTGTGGACATCTAGCTAAATGCCTTTTCAATGATGCTATTCCGTTTATAGCTATGTTAGCATTAAAAACACTTGAGCAGTGCTTGCAAATTGATTTTTTCCTACCTTCAGTAAACCTCTCAAAATCCAACCAAATTGCAGATAACTTTTTTCAAGTTGGAGGCATCTATATTGAATTAAAAAGAACAAAACTTATTTGATATTTGGTTTGATTTTGATCATATGAAAGCAACCAAATAAAAAAATTATGAACATATACCTTTGTAAAGTCTGGAACTATGCAAATATGAAATTAATTGAGCTATTGATAATTGAAAAAGAAAATAAATTATATGTATATGTAGGATGGGCAGCCGACATATACTAGGGCTAGTTAGTTTAAACCTTACAATTATTTAGTTACTTGTTTTAAAAATATTTAAAAAGGTGAATTTTCCTTTTTTTAGAGGGAGGGGGTTTCCAAAATTATCATTAACAATAATATATATATATATTATATATATATATATATATATATATTACTAGTTTTTATCCCTGTATTACGGTGGCTGTTTTATATTATTTGTTTTTAATATTTATTTATTTTCTGAATTTTTATCTTTTTTTATTGTATAAAGTTAATAATATACTTATAGTTTAATGATAAATTGTTTCACAAATAAATGAGATGTTATAACCCGGTTTAAAAGCTATATGGGTTTGATGAGACCAAAGACCCGTTTATTTTTTTTTACCACAAGTTGGTTTTTTAATTATAAATAATACATATCTTTTTTTAAATAAATCAAATATTAATTTTTAGTGTGTCCCTACTTATAAGATCATTATATCAAATATTTGGTGAAATTAATTTTTAATTTAATGAGATATTATAACTCGTTTAAGAAATATATGGGTTGATAAGACCCATACCCGTGAATTCGGGTCAAATGCATGAGGAGCCTCCATTAAAAACCAAGCAAATCTGGTGACTCCAAAAAAGGGGGGGAGCGACCACATCGCGACACCTATGATTTTTGTGTTTTCGTTTATATATATTATAGATATATTCTATTTTATTTTTTTTCCAAATATTTGTAAGTTCATTTGTTTTAAAACTATCTGTAAGTTCGTTTGTGTTCTTTTGTTGTTCTTTTTAGAAGCCAACCCATTTGGTTAACACAGTTTTGATGATTATTTATTCTTTTTTGGTAGTTACATTGTGTTAACTGTTAAGCAAATCATTCCCGATAAAGAAATTTCTCAATTAAAATTTAAAGCAAAGGTACCAAAGTTAGTGAACCGCTCATTTATGTTCGTTTATTTAATAAATGAACGAACATGAACAAAAAATTTTGTTCATTTAGTTAAACGGACGTATATGAACACGTCTCATTTGTTTGTTTACGTTATGTTTGTTCGTTTACGTCCATTTATGTTCGTTAGTTTATGTTTATTGGTATAAGTTTGTTAATATATTGATATAAGTTTTTTAGAGTATAGTTTTAATCGCATTTTAGGCCCAACACATTATTGTTGACATTTACCTCTAGTTGGTGTTCACTCATCTATTTCAGTTTATCTATGTTCAGTTATTGTCCATCGTTTATGTTAGTGAATTCATTCGCTTAAACTGATAACCAGTGAACATGGGCGACGAGTGACGACACATTTTTTTCTTAACGAATGGTTCATTTAATTGTTCTTATATTCTTATATGTAATTTGTATTAAAAAAAATTGATCAAACCTTAACACTTAGTTAAAACACCGGTAAATATTTTTATGATAATATTCTTTGAAAATGATAACGAGTTCGTACAACAAAAACTAAAAGATGATAACGAGTGAGCTAAAAGATATCATACTTCTAATTATCATCTTTTAGCTAACGGGCCAAAAGAACATACTCAGACTGTCAAGACACTAGAAAAGATGTTATCTTTAAGCAGATCATCAAGACACTAGAAAAGATGTTATCTTTAAGTAGTTCGAATATTAAATTACCAGCATTAATGGGAATAATGGGGACAGAACTCCAGCAGACAAGATCATGGTTAAGGATGTAGTCTCTTAATTTTTTATCTTCATCAGGTGACCATAAACCTTTTTTGTGCTTTGGATTTAGATTCACCGATGACTTGCACTTCATTTGACAAGAAGTTTTCAATTTGTAGAATGAATTTTGGTGCAAGAAAAATAATGTATGCAAGTGATAGGAGTGAGGCTAATGTTTTTGTATATATAATATACAGACATATATATATATATATAGCAAAGGTAAAAACAATCTGAGTCAGACGTCAGATCAATATAACTAGACCAATATAACTTGATATTGTAATCAAATACAAAATAAACCGACAATAATAATAATAAAAAAACGAACAACCTTCATGTTTTTCAAATCTCAAATATTTAAGCAATGGTCCTCAAACCCACTTCACACAACCACCGATTATTCGACCCCTGTATTCATGTTACCTGGTTCCGCTTTCTCACAAATTTCTACAAAAAAAAATTCATATATTAATAAACATAAATACAACACAAACGAACTAAAAGGGCATGCATGCATAGTGTATGTATTCTAAACTTACCTTTTCAGATATCGTCAAAATCAGTCGGCTTTCATTGATTATCTTCTTGCTTGACGTGCCAATCCAATCCCCCGTGCATATTAATGCCTCAACAAGTGAATGGGTCAAAGAACTTCTGTATGGTTCCACAACTCTCCCACCCGTACTAAAAGCGGACTCCGAAGCCACACTAGAAACCGGGATAGCTAATATATCTACAATAATTATAATGGATGATAAGTTAATTTAAAAGGCAAAAATTAGTTATTAGTAAACGGTAAACGTACCCTTCGCCATTTTTGCTACTATCAGATATTTTGAAGACGAAGATTTCCACCATTGTAGAATGTCAAATCCCTCATAATCAGGCTCCTCTATATCCTCAAGGTACTTCTGAAGTTCTTTTTTAGTTTCATACGAGCTAGAACCGCCAGCCGATTTAAACTGAGCAAAAAAACTACTCGATCCATCTGTTGAACCCGCAACTTTACTTGCCTTTTGAGAAGCTTGACTTGAACTTGGCCTTTCACTATTTAAATCATACTCATAGTGCTTAAACACTATCTCTAGTCTATCTGTTATAAATGTAGCCGTTGTCTTAATCCTTTTTTTAAGTTCATCATTTGTCTCCTTCCTATTTTCAGCCCTATATACTTCCTCAAATCCAAATGATAAAACACGCAATTTCGACCGAGGATCTAATATAGCGGCAAAGTAGATAATGTAATTAAAACCTTTGTTACTAGTCCCCCAATACTTGTCAAACTTATCCCGCATTTTATCAGCCATAAGTTTACTTTCAAGGTCTATATCTCTCATTTTTCTTAAATGCCTGTAGATATCCATTATTTCACTATAAAACATGTTAATAGTCACATGTTTAGTAGCAGAAGCATTGGTGGTTTTAAGCTTGAACAATTGTAATAAATCTCTTATCTTTCTCGCGTAACTCCAATCTGTAGTTTTAGGAAGAGCATCACCCAAATCATTTTTAAAACTTGGGGTGTGCCAAATCAAACGCTTGAAACGCTTTCTCAAATTTTTCGGCCATGTCCAACATGTCAAATGTAGAATTCCATATGGTGGGCATATCCAAACATAATAATGCTTTACTTCTAATCCTTTCTTCTTTAACACATCTTTTAAATGCGTATAGTCTTTTCGGAGAATGTCGGATATATCGAATCGCGTTTCTTATCCGCTCAATTGGGGTGGCCTAATCACGTAAGCCGTCTTTCACAATCAGGTTGATAATGTGTGCCATGAATCTGACTTATGCATACCTCCCGTCCCCCAATAACTTGTTTAATGATGTGTGCTACGCGTGCTTATAAAATGTAATGGGTTGGATATTTAGCTTTTGCACAACATCGTGTTTTAAATTTATAAAAATGAGTTCTACTAAGACTAAAACACACACAAAATAGGCAAGTGTACCTATCGTATATGTAAAATAGTATTGGTAAGAACCAAGTATCGATTCGTGGACACAAATGTTTCTAACAATGAATCGTCGTTTTACTTTAATCAGGGGCTTTAATCATATTGGGGTTGATTTTTGAACTTTTTGTAAAATATAAATACTTATGTATAATATATATAGGTGACCAATACGAGAAATTCTAAACAAGTAGTTCAACTATATGAGGGGTTGATTTTAGAACACACTCTAATTTGACATTATTATTATTTTTGTTTGCAGTCGGTAAATTGGTAAATAATGAAATATCATGGAGGGGTGACTCGGGCCTACAAGATGGAAAAGAAGCAAATTTGGATCTTTCAAAGGGAATGCATGACGTTGGAGATCGTATGAAGTTTGGATTCATGATGGCTTACACATCATCCATTTTTTCGTGGGCCATACTTGAGTATGGTGATCAGATTATAAAACCAATTAATTGGATTATGCTAAATACTCACTTAAATGGATCATGAAATGATTAATTAATCTTCAAATTCATATAGGTTAACATTTTTTGTTGGCTAGAGGTGATACTTTTGACTCATTTACTTTATAAATAGTTTATTTGGTATGCTTTATAGTTTATATATTTAACAAGATGAAGAAACACTAATCGACCCCGGGCAGATTACGGATAATCTGGGGGTTAAATAGATGTTTCCCACGAGGGTTAGGTCCGGCAAAGAAGGATGTTATTCAGATGACCTGCAAAACAAACACCGTGAGCTCGTCACTGAGAAGGGGGGGTTCCTCCTTGTGACCACCCTCCGGCGTGAGAATCAGACTAGATTGCTCTGAATATAAGTGTATATTGAGAGAAATAGCTAGTGAAGTTAAAATACCAGATGATCATACCGTTCCAAGGTGTTGGAGTATTTATAGCCGAAGGTAGGTTTCCAAGCAGGTACAGCCAGCTGTATAATATTCCTGTTCTACCAACTATGGGCTACGCACGTGCCATGCTGGTTGGTAGGTAGGCAGCGGCTGATAGTGACAATGGCGGCTGTGTACTGTTCCCTTTCCACCAACTGCAGGCTATGTGCGTGCCACGACAAGGGTTGGTGAGTAGGCAGCGGCTAATAGTGACAAACAGTACTAGAGCATGCTCCTCCTCGTACTGTTGTCGGTGAGCTGTCACCCTGTGATTGGTTCATGGGCTGCTTTGGTAAGATCTTGTCTATTTTGTCCATACCTTGGCAGGTATAGTACAAAAGATCTTCCAGAAGCATACGGACTGGCTCATTTGGGCGGGAGTATTCCCGCCTTGCTCATTCCTTCAGGTGACACTGAATTATTTAGTGCCTTGTGCGTGTAGCCTTGCTATTAGTGCGGGTAGCCTTCCCTGATGGCTTGTATCCGCAGCTGCGGGGACAGGCGGGGTACTTCACCATTGGGAGGCTTTCCCTGCCGC